>NC_132867.1:15519500-15825583 GCF_048164855.1 Canis lupus baileyi
AGCCAATGTGATTGTCTGGTAACCATTAAAATGTCAACTTTCTAACCACCTTCCCATCCACTCTTGAAGGCTCAGACTCATGTCTGTCTCCTAGCCAAAAGCAGCAGAAGGTCTAAGTTTTTCAATTACCTTACAACCATGGGTGAACTATGTTTTGCCTTTTTATTCCTCTTTATCCAGCTTCCATGGTTGAGAGAAAAACCCAAGGAAAATGAGCAGCAGGGATCCAGTAGGTAAAGTGAGGACAGTAGGACTCTTAATGTGATATATACTTCTGCTACAGGTGTCCTTTTCAGTGCTGCATTATGTGATGAGGTCATCCTTCTGGTAACTTGAACCTCTGTGTTTCCACTTGTCTCTCCTTCTCTCTTTGTAGGAATCTGGTTTTTCTTCCTCCTCTTCAACCTCCTCAAGGCCTTTGCAGCACTTCTACTTAAAAGCATTTCCCTAAACCCTTGACTGGGTACCAGATCTTAATTTTGAAGGAATACATGTTGTGGCCGAGTAAACTTCACCAGCGATTTCCACCATTTTACAATCAAGCAGTTCCTTATGTGCTTCCTAACCTACACTTTCTTGGTATCTTCATAAAGAAGCTGTACTCTCTAGAACTCCCTGAGGCAGCAGGTTGATTAAAGTTCAAAAATTATGGTTAGTGGCTGTGCTGGGTCCAAGGAGGTCCTAGAATAATCTCTTTAGAGTGGTAGCCATAGTCAGGAGTGGGGCCATGAAGGAAACAGCATGTTGGAAATTTGAAATTGAAACACTATTTCTTCTGTGGAGAGGGAAGAATAGGAGTAGGTATATGATTTACTCCTGACCTGGGTGCTGTAGGGATTAAATCTCATGGATCTGGAAAAATACACTAGAGATTAACAGTGTAATACTGTCTCCCAGCATTGAAATAACACTTTGTATTTCTTGATTTTTCCTAAGGTATGGTGTTTTATTTATTATAGAAACTTTTAGATCGAGTATTTTAGAAGGTATTTACCTATAGACTAAGTACATTGATTTAAATATAAATATCAAATGTGTTATATGGGAATAATTATTATATTCAATGGACTCCAGTAAGTGTTTCCTAAATGCCCACTCTGTACCTGGTATAATAATAACAGGCACCAGAAATTAAAAGGCTAAACAAAATAATCTGTTGTGACAAGATCATGGTCTTGTGGAAAGGCAAGTGCTTTTCAAATAATGTATTATATGATAAGTGCTGTAACCAACAGAGATCAGGTTGCTATGGAACCCAGAGTAGAACACCAAAGGAAATCATGGAAGGTTTCACAGAGTAAGTGACCTTTGTGATGAGTCTTAAGAAAGAAAACAGAGAGAGACTACTGGATGTAGAAAATAGCAGGAGCCACTCCAGGAAAATAAATAGCATAAGAAAAGTCACAAAGGAAATAGTGAATTTGTGGAATTGCAAGTAGATTGTTATGGCCGGACAGTGTAGAGAGAGAAGTGGAAGAGGAAAGATGTGACTCATGGGTAGATAAAAAATGGTTGATAAGAACCTTATATATTCTCAAAGAAAGTTTAAAGATTCTACTAAAGATAGTGAGGAGCTATAAAAAAATTTCAAGCTAGAATTACATGATTTGATTTACATGTTAGATCTTTCTGGAGGCTGTGTGGAGGATGGATTAAAAGATAGAACACTGGTAGAATAGGGGTCAGTTGGAAAGCTATTGTACTATTTCATACATCAGCTCATGAGGTTCCAAAGCAAGACAGCAACCACAGGAATGGATAGAAAGCCATGAATGGCAAAGCACTTCTAGAGGTAGGACTTGAGTACTATTGAATCTGTATGAGAAGTGTATATGTGAAATTAAGTAGGAAATGATTTCCTGTTTTGGGTTAACTGTTGGATTTTGGTGTCACTAAAGAGAGAGAGCTTTATTTGAAATAAAGAAGGAGAGACAGATTTGTAGAGAGAAATCAAATATTTGGGTATGTTGATTTGAAGCTTCTAGAGTGCTATGGGCTGAATTGGACTCTTTCCCCACAAATTTGTATGTTGAAGCACTAACCCCCAATGGATGGTATTTGTAGATGTTTTTGGGGGGAGATAATTAGGTTTAGATGGGGTTGTGAGAGTGGGGCCTTCATGATTGGGTAAGTGCCCTTCTAAGAAAAAACACCAGAAAGCTTGCTATCTCTGACATGTGAGAAGGCAGCTATCTGTGAGCCAGGAAGAACTCTCATTAGAATCCAACCGTGCTGCAACCTGATCTTGGACTTTTGGCCTTCAGAATTCTAAGAAAATAAATTTCCATTGTTTAAGCCACCCAGTCTATTATATTTTATAATGGCAACCTGAGCTAATACATGGAAGTATATAGGAAGTTGGATAACACAAATCTGGGGTTCAGGGGACAGACTGAGGTGAGGTAATTTATTTGGGAGTCGTATGAAATATATATGAAGGCTGACTATAAAACTGTGTCTGGTAAGAGATATTTTGTCTAGAGTTCTAGTATAAAAATACTTATAAGTACCACTAGTTTGGGAAATAACAAATGCACATAATTCTTTTTATTATTAAAATTAGGGTATTTCACAATTAAAAATATTTACAATTAAAGATGAAACATCTGTACAATTACTAAAATTCATCTTACTAAATGAGAATCGAAAATTTCTTGTTATCTATACTTTTATACCAGGTAACAGTGAAGAAACTAACAAAAAACAATTACTAAAGCTCCACTGTGGATCAGGATAAAATGTTTCTGATATTAACTCACACTTTCCCATTAAGCATAAAAATGTGTGTGAATGCTGCTTGGATAGTTGGTTAAATAGACATATGTGCTATTACTATTTGTTGAATAACAGACACAAATGCGAAACTGATAGGTATGAAAAAAGGAGGTTTTTTTCCTGCAGAATTCATCATTTCACACTTAGAAAGCAAAACTGAATAAAGCTTATGTTACACATGCCAAAGACTTACACTGTACCTTTTTCTAATACAGGCAAATGAAATATTAACATGTAGCATTTAAAATAATAAATATATATACTATTTACAATAATTGGGAATGTTAGAGAATTAACTTTTATGTAAAATCATTCAGATTAAATCATTTTAACTTTAGGTTGTATCGGCAAATACTTCTCTTTTTCTCCTATTTGATCTTTTAGCTCAAGTAGAATTAAAATGGAATGCATCTGTTGTACATATAAAGTTGAGAATGTGTGTTCAGTCACTTGGCTCTGTAATAGTAATCTTCTGTACCATATCAGAGAGATTTTCAGACTCTAGATCTTCCTTGCCATTATCTGAATTTTCTGATGAGATATAACAACCAGAGTCCCTTGGGCAGTTGTCTAACTGTGACTTATTTAAGGAGATGTCTGGGTTTAAGGATAGAGGCATGGATTCATTTTCTTGCTCTTGAATAGCTGTAAAAGGAAAAGAGGGCAGCAGTTAGGAGAAGCCAAGAGAAGTTTTACTCACGTACTCATTAATCTCTGAGCTATTTTAAACGTACCAACCTTGACTTCATTACATTTGAAACTGTCATGAGTAAACCATATATTTGTTTATTATAAAAGAGATATTTGCACTCAAATATTCAAGCTCCAGTTTCCTAGAAGACAAAATTTGCCCTTTTTTTGCTCACTTGCAGTTTCATGGAATTCATGTGAACTGCTTACATAAGCTAAGATCAATATGGACTCTCATTTTACATTAATGATAAGTTGCCAGAGAAAGCAGATTGTTTCCACAGTTTGACTGATGCCTTGTCCAAATACTCCTTAAAGTAACATTAGAAAAAGTCATTTGTACTTTAAATGCACAACCCAACTCAATAGTGATCTTTGTGGACAATTCTAGAATCATGATACTGTAGAGTAGTGAATAAAATATTGCTTTGGGCATCAACATATAGTAGGACTTCAATTACTTGGAATTTAATAAAACTTAAAAGTATTTGGAATTTTATACCATGTTTGCATTCACCAGAAAAATCAACATGGAAATCAGGTTGCTTTTTTTTTTTTTTTTTTTAAGATTTTTTAAAAAATTTATTTACTCATGAGAGACACAGAGGGAGAGAAAGAGGCAGAGACACAGGCAGAGGGAGAAGCAGGCTCCATGCAGGGAGTCTGATGTGGGACTCCATCCCAGGACTCCAGGATCATGTCCTGTGCCGAAGGCAGGCGCTAAACCGCTGAGCCACCCAGGGATTCCCCCCAAAATCAGCTTGCTTTCAGATAGTAAAACACCACCATTTTCATTGACTCTCTGCCTTATTTAGTTAGTCTTCTACATATTTGTAGTTTTTTTTTTTTTAAGATTTTATTTATTTATTTGAATGAGAGAGAAAGTGAGAGAGAGAAAGAGAGAGAGAGAGAGAGAGAAAACACAAGCAGGGGGAGGGACAAAGAGAGAGGGAGAAGCAGCCTCCCCACTGAACAAGTAGCCTGATGCAGGGCTCCATCCCAAGACCCTGGGATCAAGGTAGACACTTAATTGACTGAGCTACCCAGGTGCCCCTACATTTTTGTAGTTCTGAAGAACAATTGTTTATATTCGGACTGGTAACTGTGTTATTAAAGCCGTATTCTAGATTCAACAGATATTTTCTTTTAAAAAATTAATACTAGAGATGTAACAAAAGATATTTTTGAAGAACGTAAGCAGCACTATAAAGTTTTATTCTTCTCAAGAAGCCTTTAGCATCAGAGTTCTCTTGGTCAATGTACAGTTTCTTTCCTTGCCTTCCCTGACACCGGTAATCATGAGACGAGTTCCTCAGGGAGAAGATATTAGGCCACCACCCGTCAACTATATCAGCATACCTACCTAGTTCTTTCCCCTTCTAACCTCAGGGCTTCTCCACTTTACACATTTGAATAATTCTACTTTGGAAGAACAAAATGTATACATTTCAGGGTGGGACAAGACCTCTGCCTTCGGAGACTATGTACTTCATCCTACTCTAGTGAGAAGAGAGTAATCCTAACTCCAAAATCCTGGAAGGGGGAAGCTGTAATTTTCCTCAATAGACTTTATAAAAGTAAAATGCTAAGTAAATTATCTGTAGGAAATTCACCCTTTAACTTGTCTACAGATATCCTACTTTTTAAATGTGTTTTCTAGGCTCCAGATATCTTGCCAACATTATGTTCTACTGTGTATTCAATTATCAACATCCTTTATGAGAGAGAATTGAGCCCTGGTGCCCTAAGGCATTCTCGTAGGTAATGAATTCAGTTCTCTTCAAAATTATCTAGAATAGTACTCTTTTACGTAGCATCCATAGGAGAATTGAGAAAAGAGTCACATTACTTTTTTTGTATTCTGTGGTTTAGATGAGGAACACAGGTTGAGAAAGGTTGGGAAAAAATGATAAAGATCATTTTAGTTTACTCATCCTCAAAGTGAATCATAACAGTTCTTTTAACCTTTTCCTCAAAGCTTTAATTTGTGACTTCAAACCCATGTTTATGCCATTCTTTTGAATCTTCTCCATGTTTGCCACAACTTCTTTTAGCTGTGGACCCAAGTATCAGATATTGAAGTCCGGTGATATTGTAACTAGTTCTAGGTATCAGGAACTTTCATTTTAATATGCATTGAATGTGACAATTTAAAAATTTTAGCCACCATGAAGCATTTTCTCTTTATTAGTCTTGGCAACCTTTAAGTTTAGGGTGAATCTTCTTAATATTCATTAGTGTTTGTGAATATCAGTCATTCAGTTTTGTTTCTAAAGCCTTCCGTTATGAAAAGACAACACTGAAATGGGACCTCATTTTCTGAAAGAAAGCTTTCCCTCCTGCCTCTGCTTTTCTGTCTTCTTGCCACTGAAGTGAAAGAACCAGCTCTGTGTTTCATTATCCAAGTGTTTCTGGAAAAGGCCAGAGAAATTAGTCCTTTTATAATGCTTCCTGCTACATCAGCAGTGATTCACCGTATTTGGAGTGTGATCCCAGGCCATATTTCCCCAGATTATATTTGGGCCTATCACCTCAACACAAAATTAAAAGAACTGAGTTATTTCCTTTCAGATCGACATTTTAAACAGGACTTGGCATAATAAAAACTGTTCCCAATACCATGTTCTATTTAGGTTGATTACTGATTGTGGGACTCTCTTCGAGATATAAAACTTAGGCTTCAAGAACTCTGATTTCCAAAATTAGCTCTTTTCCTTTCAAAAAATAAATACTTAGCTTGTTATTTCATCTTCTGAAGACTCTATCCATTCCCCTCAAAGGATAACAAAGTAAACAAACAATAAATGAAAAATCTGACTTTTACAGAGACTATGTCATTTTTGAATATTTGTAAAATGTATTTGTTTTTATTTTTGCTTGAAAAATACTATATCACCTTCTCTAAATTCTAGGAATTGGTTTGTTTTAAATACAGATTATTTACTATAGGAAATTTTATCTGCAATTTTTATGGAAAAAAGAAATAGTTTCTCAGTATGAAAGTTATGCAGCACAGTAATTGACAGAACAGGAGTAATTTGCTAAATGATTTCCTAGTGAAATGAAAACATGACTATGCCTCCTCAAATGCTTCCCACCAGGCTTGCAATAATTTCAGGCAGGTGATCAGCTGGAGCCCCTCAACTGTAACTATAAAAAGAAAAGGCAGGTTATTATGTTATATTATGGAAATGAAAGCTATACAGCATTCAGTTTTTGTGTTTGGAGGGTCAGGACTTTCCTTTTCTTGTTTTCTTTCTTTCTTTCTTTTTTTTTTTTCCCATCCTGACACTAATGACTTTGGGATTGGCACAAACCTAAGTCTTATACTATGGATACTTTTTTTCCAGCAGAGAGGATGAATTCATGTTAATATGTTCATATTTTCTTTCTAAGTCATTTAGTTCCTTCACGTGGCCATGAAATAGAGTAAAACTAACTGACCTACCTAGAAATTGAAACTATAACCTTCATCAGTTTTGGCCTATGGTCCAATCATCTGAGCTAACCAGGCAAGTAACACACAAACTAAATCCTAATTCTGAGAAAAAGTTCTCATATTCTAAAGAGAGAAATCTGTCCTATATTCACATAGGTTTCTTTACCCAAATATTCCAGATTTTCACTTCACTGTCTTGTGTGCCTTAAATATGAAGCTTCTGTTTCTTTGGGCTTCTGTTTCTTTTGGGTACTATGAAATAATGCAATCTAGAGGGCATAGGAAAGTGCCTGGCCAATGAAAGTGCTCAATAAATAATTTTTTAAATAAAAAAATGTGATGTTTAGATTAATTGAAAGAAGTGGAAACTAAAGACCAAATAAGAAATTCTGTTGAAATTCAAATGAAGATACCTCTTGGCTCTTTGAATTATCATCCTCTTTTTTTTTTTTTTTTTTTTTTCCTACTGGTGCCATCTCCAAAGAGGAAAAATCAAAGTTATGCCATCCTCTCTGAGGATAGCTCAGCTTCATGTTGGAGCACCATTTGAGTCACTTAGAACAAAACAGGCATTCTCCAGGTATCTATGACTGTATTTATTTGTCCAGAGGCAGTGTTGTCCAAGGAAGAACATTTAGTAGACAATATGGCACAACTCTTAGTTATTTCTGATTTCATCTTAAACATATCCTTAAATTACTTGAACGTGATAAATTTATAATAGTAGCTTTTAGGTAGTCATGTCATTTGAATACTGACCTACTACTTGGAAAAACAACAAATGGAAAACAAGAATCCCTTCATGGAATAACACCAGTTGCTTTTGTTTTCCTGAGGCCATGAGAGAATAGGAGTTGAAATGACTCTCCCTCTTCTTTTTGCACATCTCTCTTTGCATCATAATAGCAGAATCTACCTTCTGATGAGATGTAGGCCAAGGAATGACTCTTTGTATTCACCTTCACAGCAACCTCCCTTTACACCGTGCTGCTGCTCTAGTAAGGGCAGAGGAACATTCACCTAATATCTAATTGCTCAGCACAGCACAGATACCACTCTGCCCAACCAGACACCCCTATGGAAGGCTTTGGTCCCAGGAAATATTTACTTTTGGTTGAGTTGTCATATTGGTCCCATTTTGATAAGACTATTTTAAATAAAATTAAAAACCATCATTATATATTGCTTATGAGACTTGGGAAATTAGTTTCATTTTTCTTATAGATTAAATTACTTGAGATAGTGAAAAATAACCTAATTTCATTATTTTTAAAATTTATTATTTGACAAAAATAGGGTTACCCTGCATATTATTGCTTTTCCCATTTAATATGCTTTGAATATATTTTTATGTCAGGACACATTACATTCTCCTAATATCTTTGTAGTACCTTATTGTTTGCATATACTAATTAATTTAACAAATTGATTATTGATGGAAGTTCACACTTAACAAAAGTAGTAGTTTAAATAGCATTTTCTTGCATTTGTATGTTGAAGTTCATCAAACAAATTCCTAAAACTGGAATTTGTAGATACAAAAGTATGCACATTTCAAACTTTGAAGTTTTTACATACTGTCCTCTAAAAATGTACTCATTTACACTCTTGCACATATACATGCACATAAAGTGAGCATATACATAACATACCAACATACCAACACATGCCAACGCCCATCTGCCTACTACAAAAACTTTTATGTGTTGAGGTGGGATTGCCAGGAACTTAAAGTTTTACAATCAGAACAAAGTTTCCATATGATTTGCAAATCTCTTCATTCCCTCATTCAATGTTAATTCATTCTACAAGCATTTGTTGTTTTGTTGTTATTGGGTCTTTTTTGTTTTGTTTTGTTTTCATTCTATAAGCATTTGTAAACCATCTACTCAATGCAATGCACAGAACTAGGGGCATTGGGGAGGGCACATGGTAATAGAGGATTCAGTCTTGTTTGGCCAGGGTGATCGTTACAAAGTCATGCCTAGTATACAATCATAGTGCAATATAAAAACAAGTATATTACAAGTGCCTGAGGTGACTGAGGTGAAAATTCAAAGGATCCTCTACTCTGGGAACTGTTCCTTGATAGAATAGTAAAAATGTTTACATTTCATTTTGTTGTTTTTTTGTATTAGATGGAATATAGCATCAATCATAAATTAAATCTGAGGGGGGTATAAAACCAAAAAGAAATCTGAAGAAATTAAATTGCATAAAGCTAAACATCTATAACTAGAAATATATATTAAATGCATATTTATAAATACATAAACGTAAAATGCCTGTGTGCCTTCTGTACTGTGTATATGTGTAGGGTTGGCATATATTTCTTAAAACCTGTACCTTTCTTGAATCTAGATTCAAATCATATGGCAAGTGGGTTGGAAACACCAGGCATGCATGTCAGGGGCTAGGGCACCAGGCTACCCTGGCACGCTGTCAGGCCAACTGCTGGACTGCTGCTTGGCATCACTACAAATCTCCCCTGCTGGCAGCTCATGTTCCAGGCTCCTAGCTGGGACTTGCCTCTTGCCCTGCATCGTTTTGTGCAGGTAGGCAGGCAGGAAGGCGCAACTGGGGATAGTTGTGCAATGTGGAGCAGCTGTGACCACAGCTGGTGCCAACAGCCCGGCACACAAGCCACCCTTCCCCCTGTCCTCTTCATTGCACACTGCAAACAAAGGTTGCAGGTACCTAAAAAATATGATACACAGCTTCTAGTACTGTCTGCTTATTCAGTTACTAAGTTGTGGGGTTTTTTCCTCCAATTTAAAATTTAATTATTCCTGTGCTGTAGGGAGAACGAGATATTTCCATCACCCATTTTTCCTGAGGACAACAGTACACATTCTCACAGACACACTTTTAAGACACATCAAAGTGCCTCCAAATGCGGGAAAAGAGGAACAAGTTCAGAATAAAGAGAAAATATTTACTATAGATAGAAGTTAACTCTTTTATTATTTGCAAGAGGCATTTTATTAGCAAGGCAAAGAGGTCCTGAAGATTGTGTTTATGAACAACACACACACACAGAAACACATACTCATATTCTCTATTCTTACTGAGAATATTTATTCAAAGCAAACGAGCTGTTTTAAAACTCAGATAAATAGAGAAATCCTACCATGTACCAAATAAACAGATTCTGCTCTTTTGCTCCTTCAAAAGCCGAGGCTCACCCCAATTTTTCTTCTTCTAACTTCATCTAGACTCCCAGCTGAGGGAGCCGGTGACCTAATTCTGCTCAGTTCTAATGCAACACGGGAACAAATTCAGAATATCTCGGTATTGGCCTTGGCACGATTGCAGAACCCCAAAGTCGTTATCCTACTCCAGAGGTAATCCTGTAATCAGTGCTAACACCACTCACCAGCCCTTCTATCAGCTTGTAGGAGAAACACCTTTACCTCCTGTCAAGCAGTGACCTAAAAAGTTTAATCCAGTTTACATTTTCAAGGTCAGAGTGGGTACAATGCTATCTATTTTGGCCTAAGAGAAAAGGAAAATTGCTTGTTCTGAGTATTAGATTTCTGTTTTTGTCGCTGTCCCACTCCCCCATCCTCTTGGTCCCTCTAAATGTATTAAAGGCTCACATGGGGCTTGTAGTTTTTCCTACATCATTTCGAAGATTTAACTCTTATCTTCAAAATAGGTGTCCACTCTCCGCAATTTTTATATTGAAAGGTTAGTAAAGCAAAACTTTCCAGTTTCCAATCTAAGAAGCATTGAAACTTTAAACTAGGGATTTATTGACATTCCCCAAACTTACTATTCAATGATCAAGATAAAATACATACATAAAATCCTGGCCAATTTGCGTGTTCCATTCTTACACACACAACTAACTTTTTAACCTATGACTGTGACATGCATTTGTTTTTAATAATATCTTAGTTTTACATAACCATATATTCAAGGTCTTTATCATTCAAGGTACATGAAGGTTGTGCGTTTAATCTCTAGCATGGTTGTAGGAGATATGATTCACAGAATAGAGAATAGATAAAAATAAGCATGCATGCAGCAGCATGGTGCCGAATCATCAGAACCCACCATCTTATCAACAAATAGAAGTCATTCTTCTTTATTTCTTGAGCAAAGCAGTTTCATATAAGATAAATAGCTTTCAGTCAAAATAGCCTAACATGCAATATGCATCTTTTTGACATGTATATTCTAGTACTACTTTAGACCGTAAGATTAAAATAAGAAATATCTCAGGGTTGTGTGTTGACAACAAACACTGGTTGCATCGGCACTTTTTTCTATTTTTCATCCCTCGGAATTTGGCTCAGTGTGTGTATGTTTGTGCATTACTGGCTATTATTAAGTGATCAACTTCTAGTGACCTTCAAATACCATTTTCTAAAGCCTTATAAGGGAAATAACTTGTGCTTTTTTATATCAAATGTTGGAAGTCACATCATGCTTTGGAGCTACTGTGTTTTGTTGCCAGGGTATAGTAGAATGTGTTTCTAATAGATGAAGGAGACCAGGTTCTAGATATGTGACTTTGAGAAAGCGACTTAGCTATTCTAGTTTTAGTTTCTCCATCTTGCAAAGGAAACATTTGGGCCAGATGGTTTTTCAAATTACAGCTTGCTCTCATATGATGTTATCTGTACATTATTATTCTTTCATTAACATAGAAAGCAGATGGGGGACAAGGGAGGTGGAATGGAGAAATTAGGTGGACACCATGCACAGCCCAAGTCTTCTGCACTGGATGGATTGTCCCACTGTGGGTCCAGACTGAGCACTGTTTTATGGCTAGAAACCTTTTTCACCCAGGCTCTCTTACCCTTCCCTATTCACCAATCCTGGTGCAATGCAGCCAATATTGCCTTACACTTTTCAGGCAGTAATGTTGCAAGATTTCTGTTCTCACATACTAACTTCTACTTTCTGAGATGGAAAGCTGAACTGAAGCTCCTGAGAAAATTGGCATAGTAGGAAACTTCAATTTTCAGATATTCATTGTTCTTTCTATATTTACCAGTTTGCATGTGTGGAAGAAAGAACGTGGATTTTTATAGCAAGCTGCCTTTGATTAAAACTCCAGCTCTGTTACTTATCTAGCTGTTTTTGGCCTCTTTGAAATTCATCTCTGAAATGTCTTCTCATCTGTGAAATGGACAAATTACCTATACAGATGGGATTATAGAAGAAAAGCAATGTATTTACAACTGCTCAAAAAATACCCTTTTCCCTCCCTATACTTCAACATCAAATTATTCAGAGGGTATTGACAATGATATTGGACATTATCAATTACAAGAAATCTACAGAATCTATTTCTTAGCTTCACATTATTTAGTGAGGAGCCATGCTTTGAAATGACAAGATGTGAAAGAAACTGTCATTCACCCCAAAGATACACTACATCATTTTACACTGATCAGTTTTGTTTTGGCTTGTCTTATTGGGTATAAATTGGGTTTATACCCAATTTTCTTAAGGTTGACCTTTGTCTACCTCTGTGATGTCAGCCCTCCCTCCCAGCCTCCACAACTTCAAAGGATGCATATAATCACCTGGGCCTAAGATGAAATAAATTCTGCAGGTGTCAAATTAGTCTTAAATGTGAAAACTCTTTGAAAAGGGCAGCCCATGTGGCTCAGCGGTTTAGCGCCACCTTCAGCCAAGGGCCTGATCCTGGAGACTGGGATCGAGTCCCATGTTAGGCTCCCTGCATGGAGCCTGATCCTCCCTCTGCCTCTCTCAGTCTCTTATGAGTAAATAAAATCTTTTAAAAAAGAAAAGGATGAAGATCTATGCAAACTCAGGACAGCAAGTAAGAATGAAGTGAGATGCAGTTTCCAGAAAAGTAAATTTATTCTTACCAAATAAAAGGCCAGTGTATAGACACGTGCTGAGCAACTGTGCCCATTTCGTAGCATATGAGACAAGATATAGGAAAAGCTATTAAGAGACAGTCAGGAGGCCTGGGTCCTAAACACAACTTTCTTCCTTGCTCTCCATCTGGGCTGTTATTTGTAGAAAGTATAGTAACATCACAAACACTGGTGCTGGCTCTTCACAATTTACTGTGTGTGTGAGCTTGGACAAGTTACTTATCTCTCAATTTCTCATTATAAACACAGGACAGGGCAGCCCCGGGACTCAGCGGTTTGGTGCCTTCGGCCTGGGGTATGATCCTGGAGACCCAGGATCGAGTCCGGCGTGGGGCTCCCTGCATGAAGCCTGCTTCTCTCCCTCTCCCTCTCCCTCTCCCTCTCCCTCTCCCTCTCCCTCTCCCTCTCCCTCTGCCTGTGTCTCTGCCTCTCTCTCTCTGTCTGTCATGAATAAATAAATAAGATCTTAAGAAAAAAAACAACAACAACACAGAACAGTACTGTCTAACTCACAAAACTGTGGAGCACGTTAATGAAGACAATGTAAAGATCTTGGATCAAAGTTTCACTCTGAGAGCATGTTCAAAAATAGTAATTATTATGAGTAATATTATTTTTGAAAGAGAAAGTTGGATTAGATGATCTAAATTCTTTTTCATCTTTAAAAGTCACTACGTCCCTCTTTCTTCCTAACAAAATACTTGTGGAGTTTGGTACGTCCTGAGCTCAGGGTTTTAGAAGCCTGACCAGATTTAGTAAGAAGAACATTCAGATTGAGCGCAACTGTAAAAACAAAAGCTATCCAGTCTTTACAAACCCAGTTGGTAAGTGAATGTGCTTGCATTACTCCATCTTCAGTTTACACTTACAAATACAGAGAATCATCTCAGATAATAAAAGTGAGTGCTGAATATTTTTGCAAGCTATTATAACATTTTGAAAGAATACTATAAACACATACAAGATGTGACTATATGGTAATGAAATGAATTTTCCTGTGTGGTGCGAAGGCTCATTAGCTTAGAGCCATGCTCTGCGCTGTTCTACAGAAGTTGCATATGACATATCTCACTAATGGCTCATGCTGTCACTAAATATTTGTCTCTAACTCCTCAGTCTCTGAGAATGCAGACATCCACTTGTGTGTAAATTAATAGCTCTGCAGAATCTAAATGAGATGCCCAGAAAAGTCCCTTCATTTTCTGAGTCCAATAAAGGAAAAAAAAAGTCCTCTTCCTAATTATAGACTTGACTGGGGTTATTGTTTCCAAATATATAAGAAAAAATGTATTTTATGGGAAGGAATACTTTATATGATTCTCCATAAATAAAACCAGAGCTTTGTTTTTAATAATTTTACTATCTATACTGAACTGTGATTTTCAGCTAGGGAGAAAAGTAGGTATGCACACTTACTTTCTTCATCAAGGAGATTTTCAGCAGCTGATAGTAATCTCATCCTGTCTTCTGGGTTTTTAATGTTTAATTCAATGAGATGACTCTCTTTTATATCCTTTAAATCTTCTAGGGTCTCATAACCATTGAGCAAAAGTGTTGAGGTATATTCCTATGGGGAAGAAAAAATATATATAATACAAGCTAGTCAGATTCAAGTATTTTATTTTTAGTTCTCTTTAGATTTAAAGAAACTGTAGAGTGCATATGGAAACGAAAAGCACTGATAGAACTTTTGCTTAACTTTATTTTACTTTGTACTAGTTTTCCACATATGAACTCTAGGGCATTTAAAAGAATATGTTGTAGAATTCTCACCTTTTGGAAGGACAAATGTAAAGAAGAAATAATTACCTTAAGCCATGCAGTGCTAAATCATGGATCAATTAAATAGCTGGATCATTCATCCCATTTGGCACTTTTTCACTTCTCAAATAGCTCAATTGACAAAGATAGCGTGTCCTTGCGTCTATCAATAAAATGCTTCTAAAAGAGTAATTATAGTAGTATTTCTGAATCTACATCTTTTCTCTTTTGCTTGCTTACAAAAATATTTACCCTCACTAACTTCTTGGGGTAGTTTAAAAAGTAAATTTGAAACAAGAACAAAAAATAGACTTAGCATTTAGCGAAAGTCATTATATAAAACTAAGGAATTCTAGACTTTCTATTAAAAGTTTTTATTAAGCATAAAAGCACTGTGGTTGGAAAAAGTATTGTTTTCTCAGCATGTATAGTTTGTCCATCATTTGCATCAATATATATTAATTTAAAATTCATAGGCTTCTGATTTCTGAGTCTGTATGTTATTTATGTAACCTCTGTTCTCTCCAACAGAATAAAAATGCAAAGTGAAGTTGAATGCTTTACAGCTTCCTCAAAACTTTCTTCCATTTTACTTGATCATAATTTCAATATCCTTAGTTTGGTTACTAAAACTGAATAAGAGGAAACATAAAAGTTTTAAGTAATCAGGAAGAATTACTAGCTCCTTTTTACAAAAAAAAAAAAAAAAAGGAGAGAGAGAGAGAGAACTACTTCTTTTAAAAATAATGTCTCTTAAAGGAGCACTGAATTAGAGCAGAGAAACCAAAATTCCCATCTGACATAACCATCTGGTTGTGGGTTCCTGACATGGTTATTTCACTTCCTTAGACCTTGGTTTTCTCATAGGTCACAGAACAAACAAAAAGAAGAAGCAGGGCTTAAACTTATACTTAATCCAAGCAGTACCCTATTTGGGCAGCGCCAGTAGAAATATAGGAAGGCCTGGGTAGTGTGTCTACAGACAAGAGTATAACTAGATCATTCAGAAGAAACAATTAAGGAGAGTTTAATTGGCTTTGACAAGGCAACCCTTGATGAATTTTGAAAACTATCAAAGTACTGCTGCATTAATATTAGAAATGGATTACAAAACAGTTAATTGAGTGAGGCTAGGTAAATTGTATGTACACACCATTTAACAAGGTAGATATTTCATAAAAACTTTGCTAATGTAACAAGAAAATAATTGGATTATAAATATAAACAACACAGTTTCCTTAGCACACTCATCATGGGGGCTTAATGATCACTATTTCCTAAGAAATTGCTTTTGAAACGATTATGTTTAGTTATCTTCTCTTGACTTGCTTTTGATCTCTGCCCTATAGAAAATGTAATTTTCTTTCCATTTTTCCTTTCAGTTCTCTGGATTTTTACCTTTACTCTTCATATTCTGTCATTCTCACTTACTTGTTTTCTTTGGGCCTTTTATTCTCCTAGGTATTTTTCATTTTTCACTGCATTTTCTCAACATTAATCTCTACTGTCACTGCTAAGTACCATTAGAGTTTAGTCCAAGGGATGTTATATCAAGACTTGTCCTTGCATAATAAAAGTAATAAAAGAAAATAAGAAGTCTTCTTGGAAAACAGACTTTCCTTTGCTGTAAGTCCTATTTTTTTTTAAAGATTTTATTTATTTATTCATGAGAGATAGAGAGAGAGAGAGAAAGATGGGGGCAGAGACACAGGCAGAGGGAGAAGCAGGCTCCATGCAGGGAGCCTGATGCAGGACTCAATCCCGGGGCTCCAGGATCATGCCCTGGGTCAAAGGCAGGCGCTGAACTGCTGAGCCACCCAGGGTTCCCCATAATTCCTATATTTTTAAACACTATACAAACATTAATCCATTTTTCTCAGTTATTCCATCTAGATGCCACCAAAATCAAATAGGTCACAGGTTTGCTAACCTGAAGGTGAATCCTCTCTAAGAACTCCTGCAGAGTCTTGGGTTTTTCCTTTCCACTCTTTCGGTGGGCCTTTATTTTCTTGGGGGCTGCTTCCTCTTCTGAGATGACATCCACATAAATAAATTTGAAGTTTCCCACCTTATTGTTCAACATTCCTGTCCACATCCCCATTGGTGTTTTGCAGATAATGTCTATGATGTCTCCTTTCTAAAAAACAAAGAAACATACCAAATGAGTTTTCAGAGAACTTTGGTGTTGCGACAATTAGTAAAAAGAATGGAATCCTAGAAAATTAGAATAATGGGGGAATATGACAAGGGAGGTTACTGATAACAGAAATAAATCTAAGAGAAAATTTCTTTTAAAAGTCCAAGGGAACTATTCACTAGTAATAATGAGGAAAATTTCAGCAGGCTTGAAGAAAAGCTCTTACATGCATTTGATGACGTCTGTATGTCTTTGTTATATCAATTTATGAATGTATAGGGCACAATGGAATTTACAAAATACTTTTGCCTATAGTAAGTCATTTTATGCCTATAACACACTTCTTAGGTACATATACAAGGTATCATTATTACTCTAAATATTATAGAAAAGAAATACAAACATTAAATAACTTTCCAGAACTCATGGCAGTTGTCTGAACCCAAGAATGATGCTTTTTTCATTCATTTTGTCAAAGCAATCAATATATGGCAAAGTTCAAGCCATCATTCCTGGACAGAATCCCAAATAGGGAAGGGAAAGAAAAAGAAGTCTATCTCTGTCCATGCTTCTAGTTCATCTGAAAAATTTATCTACGTAAAAACAAAAACAAAGACATCTAAAGTATTGCATTCATCTAAAATAATGAAACTGTTAAGAACTTTGTATAATCTAAATATGTAACAAAAGTATGTGTATACTAAGGATAAATTATGCTACTGAATTATTATTATTAATATTATTAGAGAAGAAATACTTAGATTGAGCTTCACAACGAAGTTTGGATAGAAGTATGAATGAAGCACATTAGGATGGACAAACCAATTGGTCTTTTTCTTTATTCACATCTGAGACTCTAATTGGCTACTGGCTGGCAGTTACTGGCAAGAGTAGAAAACCAACAAGGGTACATCTTTGTAAAGAAAATTGATTTCTATGTAAATACAGTGCCTACATTTAAAAGTCATATTTCCTCCTTTGAGACTTAAAAGTTTCTACCCCAGAGAGGAAATTATAGATTCTGATTTTTTGTTGCTGTTGTCATTTGAGGGGTCTACCCTCAAACAAACAAAACATTTAGTTTGCTACTAAAAATATTTTTTTGCCTGTTCTATGAATATGTATTCTTCCATCTAAAACACAAATTGTATTTTTAATAGTAGGATTCAATGTGATTAAAAGATTTGTTTTTCTGAGTTGTGATCGTCTGCTGGTCTGACCCTATAAGCTTTTCATCTAATTCTTCCTGCCTTTAACTATGGGGAATCAAATCCTGGGCTAGATGGGATCAGCTAAGCAGACCTAGAAAATCCCCAGAAGCTCTAGGGGAAGTTTCTAAGCATGGGAGCTCTCTGCTGCATCCTTCCTATTATCCTCTAAACTTATAAAAAGTATACATTCCAGGAAAGCCCACAGGTCACCAAGCAAAGACCAATTTCATTGTGGATAAGATCCTCGATATAAACCATAACATTCAATCCTCAGTGGTAACTGTGGGATTCTTATTGTGTCCTACAAGAGCTCTACAAATATCATCTTAGGCAGTATAAATGGTGGTGCACTGGCATGGTATTATAGGGAAGGCGAAAAGCTATCCCGAGTCAAAATGTGTTCAATTTATTCCCTTCTACACTCTACCTCCAACAATGGTTACTAGGCTACAAACATTCCTTCCTCAAGACCTGAACTTAGACTTCAAATCAATTCGTAGAAATGACTAAGGAGCTATCGAGAATAATGTTTTCCTCATTCTCTGACCTTACTCTGATTTGTTACAATAGAAGGGATAAAGAGAAGAGCAGAGTGTCTTGAGTGTTAAATAATAGTACCAATACTTCATAACTTATATAATTATTGGTTAACATTAGCTTGGTGTTGATAGTATAGAAAAGTCATAATTTCTGTCCTTTTAGCTATATCAGCTTGTGTTACTCAGAGGAATAATTTAACATGTATAAAATAGTTTAGCACAATTGCAACAGCACCTTCCCTTTAGTATGAGTAGGACTATGAAAGTGATGGATTTCACACCCATGATTATGTTGTATTATATGCCACAAGGGACATGTGCAAATGTAATTAATGTCCCAAATTAGTTAATTTTGTAATTAAGTGGGAGATTATCTGAGTGTTTCTGACTTATCAGGTAGGAGCTTTTAAAAATAAAGAGATTAGAAATATGAGTGAGCGTTTCTCCCTGCAGGCTATGAAGGAGCAAACTGCCATGTTGTACAGAGGATCATGGCCTGCAACCTTCAGTGTCTAAGAGTGGCTCCCAGGCAATATCCAGCAAGAAAGCAGGAACCTCAGTCTTACAACCGCAAGCAACTGAATTCTGCCAATAGCCATGAGCTTGGAATAGGACCTGAGCCCCAGGTGAGATCACAGCCCCAGCTGTCATCTTGATTGTAGCCCAGTGAGACCTTGAGCAGTGAATGCAGTTGAGCCATGACCAAAATGTTTGACCCATAGAACTGTGAGGTAGTATGTTTGTTTTGTTTAAAGTCCCTGAGTTTGTGGAAATTTGTTACACAGCAATAGAAAATGAATATAGAGAATAAGAGTAAAAAAGAGGGAATTGGGGAGGGAATATCATTGGGAGAAAGATGTCTGGTTATTCGTGGCCACCAACTTAAGTATTGAAATTGCCAGGCCAAGTCTGGTTCCCAAGGGAGGTGCTTTGAGGGGCTCTTGCCTGCTATCACCATCTTTTCTCTCTCTCCTTTTACTCCAGCAAAGAATCAGACAGAGCCAGGCACCTCCAGTAACCTGTGAGGCTTTAGGCTTTAGGCTTACAGAAAAAAATGTAGACAATTTTTTCTCCCCTGATAGGTTCAGACTCTGCATTACCTACATAATAGCAGCTTATGCTGTAGCCTCAGCAGACTGATTCCCCTCTCCCACCTCTCATGTTTTGTTCAAATTCTTGCCACCATAACCCAGTTGTCAGTTCTAAGGCTGGGAAGAACATACTCACCACCACCCCCACCCCACTTCCCAGTGCTTGCACTTCCTGACACAGATCATACAACGAGCACTAGACAAGCCATACAGGATGCAGATAGGATGTGCACACACCTTGATTTTGAGGGAGTCGGTGTCGTAGGGGCTTGGTGTAAAATCGGTATGTACTCTGGCACGGCCACAGAATGGTCCAGAGTAGGGGCCATCATCATCAAGTCGAAAGCTATCCCGGTTACTTGTACCATCTGAACAGCTTGTTATTCCGCCTAATGAAGGCAAAGCAGAGGTTAAACAGTTCTCACTGAAGGCTCCTCACATTCTGAACCATCGTTTGCATAGAGCTAAGCAGGGAGAATACTCAAGCACTGGAGGCAAGACTTTTGAGAGGGTTCTAAGTGATGGATCCCTATTCTTTCTGCCCCCCAGTCACTCTCCATCAGTGACCTCTGTCCTCTGAGCCACTTCTGAACTTTCTCCAGCCAATCTGACCCTTCCTCAACCACGAACCCAAATACCCTGTCACTTCAGTCTCTGTGATCTGATCCAGTAGCACAGTGTTTTGAGGATTAAACACTTGCTAAAAAGGTAGACGATATAGACTTAACTCCATGTACAGGCCAGACAATTAATTTTGTACCTGTAAACAAAAACAGAATCATACAGCAGCAGTTTGATCTCTATGTGCTACTGATCACAAGTGGTCAAAGCATGAGACTATAGGGTTCCCTACACTTATCACAATGTAGCTAGAATGTTGTCCCAAATATCCTATTATATATCCAAATCCATTGTGAAGCAACATCTCTATGCATGAAAGGTAGCACTTTTGCTTGTTGTGTGAATGTGAAGGAAAGAGGAAGCATGTTCCAGGGTCTGTACTCCCAAGTGGTTCTAAACTTTCTAAACTGGGCTTTTAAAACTGCTCCAAATCCTTGTTCTCTGGTCCTTTTCCCTTCTAAGTTTGAACCTCAAGAGAAAAAAAAGGAAAAGCAATTCCATTTTTGCTGCCTGCAAGATAGAGGCAAGAACAGCTCTGAGCGGAAGTAACTCTCAGTTTCTCCACCACTCACATTTCTCCTTCCATCTGGCCTTTCAGTGCTCTGTTTATGGCAAAAACAGCCCTGGTTTCTCTACCATTTATTCAAATAATTATGGAAAAAGGGAAAGAACCTTAGAGATGTTCCATATTGAGTACGAACCGGTATGAGAAAGGGTGAGCTGCATGTAATCTCATAAATTAAGTTGTACATGACAACAGCTAAATGGGCCACCATCTCCTTACACCTTCCCTTCCGTGGCCACCCCTGGCCCTGGCTTTTCATGGTACATTCCAGTTAGTAAAATTCTATCCACATTCAGCATTACAATTTAGAATTTTAAAACTTCCAGCAGAAGTGAATACTAATGAAATCTGAATTTCACACATGCAAAAATATATCCTTCAAATGTTTCTACATTAGTTTTTTTCCCCACAAAATAACTGTTCTTCAGCCAATAGGAAAATAGGAATAAAATTCAGGATATCTGAAACATCTGGTCTTTGCGATCTATCTTCAAATAACGGAAACAGTTGATTTAAAAGGAAATGAAAAATAAACTTTGCAAAAAAAAGAAAACATGTAAAAGCCCTGAAAATATCAGAGGGATGTATAACAGTGTACACATAAAAAAGTTATAAGGCACCCTGCCGTATCAGTAGTTTCATCCAAATATCATAGCAGGATATGTGACTGAAACCTGAATGACTTCCTTCTTAGAAACAATGATTTTAGAAAATCCTGTTTGACACATGCTGCTTCCTTTCTGTCACCTAATTGGTGATATTCCTTCTATTTGGTATTTACATAGTATTTCATTCTTTACTCACTAATGCTGGGTGGACACCTAAAAAGTAAATGTCATGATTGATGCATATGTCTTGATATTTTCAGAGTACTACAGGCAAAATGGAATGAAAAGGAAGGAAAGAAGTGAGAGACGACAGGAGAGGGAAAAAAGAAAGAGAAGAAAGGAAGGAGGGAGGAGAGAAAGAAGGAAGAAGAGAAGGAGGAACGAGGAAAAAGGAGGATTAAAGAAAGGCAAAGGAAGGAGAAAGGGTGGGATGGAAGAAGAGAGAGAACAGGATTTCATTTACCTGAATACACCAAGTCATTTAAAAACTTTTGACCCAAGATAATGCTAGTTCTCCTAAGCATATGTTTTTATTTTAGGGATATAGATTTAGTCACCTAACATGATCATTTTAAGGCATATCCCCAAGACCCCTGCTGACTACAGTTTTAAAAGTTTCAAAATAATACATAATTCTATCGGATGTATTGTGTGTCATTTTAAACAACAGCAGCAACTCTGTGGATTCAGCAATCCTACATTTTCACTATTTCTCTTATCAAGTAGCTAAAACATTTTTGTTAATTTGATAAGCCCCACAGAAGCAAATCTGTTGTTGTTGGTTTTCATTTGAATTTATTTCTTTTTTATTGTTTTTTTATTTTAATTCCAGTATTATTAACATACAGTGTCATATCAGTTTCAGGTGTGCAGTATAGCGATTTAACATTTCAATACATTGCGTTACACAGTGCCCATCACAGTAAGTGCACTCTTTAGTCCCCATCACTACGTCACTCATCTCTCCATCTACCTCCCCTCTGGTAACCATCAGTTTGCTCTCTGTAGTTAAAATCTACTGCTTTTAGTTAATTCAGCCCTCCCAGTTAGTATCTTGTCCCGTATTCTATAGGCTTACTTGATGAACTCTGCCCACTGTAGAGACTATCCATGGAGTCACTGGCTTTAAGAGAGATCTTCTCTGTGTGAAATCCAATCATTGGGTCACTGTTCCGATATGGGACGGCATCCTCTCCATCTTCCTCATCCTTCAGAAAAATATATCAGAGGTTCAGTGCAGAGAACAGATTTCCATGGATATTGTGCATTGATTTAACAAACAAGACATATTTTAGCAATAAAATACTTAGGAATACATCAGCATAAAATATGAGAATCATTAATCTTTAGTTGAATTTCTAGCAAAACATGTTATATTTGGAAAAGTTCTTTAGATGAAACATTCACATTATGGAATTCAACTGAAATTATAATAGTTCATTTTGTAAATTAGGATGAATGTCATATCCAGACTATTTAATCAGAAATGTTAGATTTATTAACATCTATGCTTTATCTATTAAAGCACTTTTATTTCTTCATGTTCTCCTTATCATCTATTTACCACCGTTACTAATCCTTTGAGATCTGATATTACAAGTTTAAATTCTGCATAGTTGTTTCATGTCAGTTATTTGCACCCTACCAGATCACTAGATATGAATAAAACATGCACATTTTGCAATTCTAAAGCAAAGCTTATCTAAGAAGCTTTACAAATCTCATACTGAGCTTGCACACCTAGTCAAGTGAAAAGCAAATCCTGCATAAAATTAGGAAAGACAGAGAATTTCAAAACAAATTACATCTGCTTGAAAACATCTCAAATGTCTTCCATATTTAGATGGTTTGAACAAAACCTATAAATTTCTTAATATTCATGAAAATGTAATTCAATATTCCTCATTTATGAGCATTTCTAAACATTGATAAAACTTCATAATACATATATATACTCAGTTTGATTCTCTGCTTTTATCCATTCCTTTATTCATTTGTTCAGTCATTCAACACAAGTTTATAGAACACCTTGTAAGTACCTGGCACTGTTTTGGGAACTGGGGATACATAGTAAACAAGATCACAGAGTCCCCACCTCTCATAAGATACATTTTAGTGTGTTAGGCTCTGGTGTTTGTATATGTATGTGTGGTTAGTGTTTGAGGAGGTGTGTACAAACAAAACGCAAAAGAAAATTTCAGGGAATAAGTGAAGGAAATAAAACTGAGTGATGTGAGAGGATGAGCTACTAGGATTAGGGTTAGGGGAAGGTTAGCTGATTTAGATGGAGTAGCCTCCAAAGACCTCCTCTATACCATAATAATGCTCTGAATTATTGACCTGAATGTTAAGATGTAACTTATGTAAACATTTAGAGGCAGTTTTCCAAGTAAAAGGAATAGCAGGAACAAAATAACTAAACTCAGAATTAGCTTGGGTTGTGAATGGAAAGACCAGGCCAATGCAGCTGCAGCTGAGTGAGAGCAAGGACAGTATTAGGAAATGAGCTCAGAGAAGCAGACTGGAGCCAGATTAGGAAAAGCTTTATAGACCATGTGTGATGGTCATGGAAATGTGTCACTCAGATCTTTTGCTGCGAGACCCTTTAGTAACAGTCCTAGCTACTGAATCCAGCACTGTGCCTGCATGGAAGCCATGCTCTCTGCGAATGACTGAACCAGTGGGGGTAACTTTCTGGTGGGATATAGGGCTCCTGTAATGAAAAACTGGTTCAAAGACTATCTACCAACCTGGCTAAAGCTTTCTTCCTCTCCTTTCATAGGTATCAAACTTGCACTGTTGTCTGAAGGCTTCCCTATCAATTCTTGTTTCTTTATCTTTCACAGGTATTTCCCTGATAATCTTTGGTGTATCCATTGCTTTCTTATGGTCTGCTTCTTAGAGGATTGGAATAAATCTATTATAATATGGGAATGCATTGTGAAAGCATTGTAAAATTTTAACCAAGGGACATGATGTGTTCTAAATTCCCCTTTAAATCTCTCTGGATTTCATGTGGAGAATGGCTTTAATGGAGGCAGGAGTGGAAGAAAGACGACCAATTAGGTGGTTATCATGGCAGTGTAGGCAAGTTGTTGTTCAGTGTAATAGAATTGGGAGTCAGAAATAAACCCAAGTATTTGTGATCCATATAATTATGACCATGTATTTATTATCAATTGATTTTCAACAGGGGTGCCAAAAAAATACAATAATTGTCCTTTTAACAAATTAATGTTGTGACAACTGGATATCTAATTTGAAAGAATGAAGACAGACTCCTACCACTTGAAAGAAAAATTGTTAATAATCATACACCAAAATTTATGAGCTACAAGTGTAAGCTCTTAGAAAAAAATATGGGAGAAAATCTTTGTAATCTTAGGTTAAGCAACAGTTTTCTTTTTTTCTCTTTTTTTTAAGCAACAGTTTTTTAAATGCAGTGGTAAAAGTTCAAATGACAAAAAAAAGATAAATTGTGTTATATCAAATTATAAATATTTGTGCTGCAAATGATAGCATCAAAAAGTAAAAATACAATCCAGAGGAGAAAATATATCATATTGCAAATCATATATCTGATTACATTAAGGGTATATTTTTAAAAAGCTTAAAAATCAACAATGAAAACCCCCCAAATCACCAAAGTAAAAAATGGGGAAAGGATTTGAGTAAACATTTTTTTAAAGAAGATATACAAATGGCTCATAAGAACACGACAAGATCTCAACATAATTAGTCATCAGGGAAGTGCAAATCAAAGCCACATTGAAATCCCATTTCACACCTAGTAGGAAGACTAGCATCAAAAAGACAGTAACAAGTGTTGACAAACGTGGAGATATTGGAACCCTCACACATTGCTAGTGGGAATGTAAAATGATGCAACTGCTTTGGGAAGCAGGTTGCCAATTTCTCAAAATATCAGATAATTACCATATACCCAAGAGAAACAAAAGAATATTTTCACATAAAAACTCATAAATATTCATAGCAGCATTATTTACAATAGCCAGAAAGTGAAAACAACTCAGTATGTATCAACTGATGAAAGGGAAAATAAAGTGTAGTCTATGTATATAATGGAATATTATTTGGCAATAAAAAGAAATGATGTACTGATGTTTGTTATATGACATACTGTTCTTCATATATTACATGTGTGGTCTTTCTGAGCCCCCATTTCCTCTATTAATATAGGAATAATAATATTTTGTTTTGTTTTCCTACCTAACTTCTGGGCACAATTACTGAGGGAGAAAGTAAATGTTGAAGTACTTTTTAAAGCACCAAGTAATTTTTTGTCTAGAAGAAGAGTCTGTTGACTATTTTAAGAAAAAAATTAATAGAAAAATACAAAAAAAATTAACAGAGTACGCTTACCTTTTCTTCAGAGAGGGCTTTGATGTACTTTTTACTCACTTTTTTCTTCATTGTCCAGGAAATAGCTCTCATTTTTTTCCCTAAACCCCCTCCATTATTTGAAGTTTTACTTTGTTCTCCACTTTCATTTATGGGTTCTCCTTCATATACCTAGTTAGAATTATTTACAAAAGACAGAATAATAATAAAAATCATTGATCTGAAAACATTATTAAAGAGAAGATTCCAAATTTTTGGACCCATATATATTGTGTACAGCAGCCTCCAAAACTTCAGTTGGGATATAATACATATTTTTAAAGTTGCCCAAGCCTGGTTACGTATGTGACAAACTCAGAAAATAAAACTTGTGATGTCAAAGGACCTGAGCTTCACATGTAAAATTTGTTTCAAAGAATTTTAGCCATTCTTTAAATAGCTCCACAGTAGAGCCACTTTAATTTTTCCCACTTTTGTGATGGGCAAAATGGAATTGAATGATTGGCATAATGAGTGATTAAATCTACATAAATGGGAGATATTTTATTGGGGGCTTTAGAAAGGTGACAGCATGTATTCATGCTGAATGGGCACTAAACTAATCCTCTTATTCTTTCTTTAGAAAGAATATCCTCTATTCTTCCTTTATTCTCTCTTTATTCATTCTAGAAAATGAAATGGTCATTTTTTAAAATATTTTATTTATTTACTTGAGAGAGAGTGACAACACAGGTGGGGAGCAGCAGGCAGAGGGAGAAGCAGGCTCCCACTGAACATGAGCCTGACATGGAGCTCGATCCCAGGACCCTGGGATCATGACCTGAGCCAAAGGCAGACACTCAACCAACTGGGCCCCCCAGGTGTCCCAAAATGGTCATTTAAAAATTTTTTTTGGAGTTAAGTAAATCCACTGAGAAAGTGCAGTTTTTTCTTCTTGCAGGGAAGTGCCTCATGCATATTTTCCATATTCTCAAGCAATAGTAAATGTGAACTTGGTCTAGCCATTAGTATAGAAATCTTCACGTAATTCACATGTAACTAATTCTTCTAGGTATTTAAATTAAGATTACCTGATAATATATTTGTTTGTTTGATTGATTATTGCCTGCATCTCTCACTGTAAGGTATGCTCCATGAGACTAGAGATTTTATATTTTTTTTATTTATTCTGAAAGTCTAGAACACTTCCAGGAACATAACTGACACTTGATTTTTTAGAATAAGCAAAACTTCTCATGTAGAACTTTGGAGTGATTTTTTTCTTAAAGGACATAATTGGGTTATATATCCTTAATATCTTAGATTTCAAGAAAGTACTCTTTAGGTGCATCTATTTTAGCATTGCCCACTGTTCTTGATGGGTGGGCAGACAGATATTTCCTGAATTTTAAATAAAAAATAAAGGGAAACTTCTCTTTAGTGAACTTGAATATTTAATTTTTATTTATTTATTTTTAAGATTTACTTATTTATACTAGAGAAAGAAGGTGTGTGCAGGGGGTGGACAGAAAAAGAGGGAGAAGAGAGAGTCTCAAGCAGGCCCAGCACAGGGCTTGATCTCACCACACTGAGATCATAACCTGAGCCAAAGTCAAGAGTCGGACTCAATTGACTGAGCCACCCAGAATCTCCTTGAATATTTTAATATAAAGGTTTAACAACATAGTTAATAAAATTATTAATCAATATTATGTTTTGCTTCATATCTTATGCCAAATTACCTATGATAAATATGAATGGACAGCAGATTTAAGTCCTCATTGAACTTCATTAATTTCTACATTTAAAAAAAAATTCTACATTCAAGGTTATAAAAGGCAAGGATTCTTTGCTTAATTCAAAACCCTGAATAAAATATAACTTGGAGATTCTTTAAAGTTTTAAGTTAGCCTTTCTTGTCTCTCTTCTCTCTAAATAAACTCTATCTTGACTGTCAAATTACAAACTAAAAATAAATAAATAAGCCAAGAAAGTATATTGTATTACTATCTGTGTTAAATTACCATTGCCTAAGCTTCAAACAAGTATCACAAATATTTTTAATTTTAGGTTTTTCTATCAATTTTTGTAGAGGTTTCAAAGAAACTACTTCAGCATATTTTAAACTTTCAAATTTTTCTATGCTGGTCTCTTTTATCGCCTGAATCACAACTTTATTAGATATTTATTTACAGTTGCTGTTTTTCTAAGATCTGTTTTTCCCTCTATACTTTAGGCTTCATTAAGTGGGGATTTTCACCAATTATTGCAATAGTAATTTCTGAGTAACTAATGGGAACTCTGTCATAGGGTAGGTGCTCAAGAAATACTTGTTGAATGAATAGATGCTGTATTGCTGAAAAAACATATGAACTACTTTTTCAGATTTATTAATTCTATCACAAATTACTAAGCCACCATTACTAATCAATAAACCTGAATTAGCCTGAGCTACTCTTACAGGTTAACCCTAGCATTATAAACTAAGTAACAGTAGAATATATCTATATGTGATTATGGAAAGTCAAAGTTTTATATAAGATGTTAATTGAAAATGAAATTATATAGGGTTTCTCACTATTTATATACATATGTTATCTTATTTAAAACTAAAAAAATGTGGATAGACTATATAGCTATTATAGGTTTATTCATAAGCATGTGTATATAAATATATAGACAGATAGAGGGAGATATAAATAATATACATATGTATAAAGGGGATATATTTTACACACATACATATATGTGTGTACTAACAGATATATTTATAAAGTAATACTAGATGTTATTCTATTTTCATTTCTTTTGTTTAGAATGTCTATTACTGAAATGCCAATATTTAAAAGTATTATAGATACACAGACATAGGAATCTGAGAAGTATGTTGAGAAATTAAATATGATAATGGGAAAAAATCTTTACAAAAAAACACAAAAAATAAACATACAATAATAAGAATGAATAATTAAAAAATACATATGATCCAAAAACCTATTGATCTCAAATGTATCACATGTGGAGTTGCTAAATCAGGTTCAATGATAAACATGTATTTTGAATTTTCTCAATATATATCCCTTTCAATAATCATTTATCATAATTGGCCTGTAGTTTGTGAGATAGTGCAACAGAAATGCAAACTTGGAGTCAGACAAGATGGTGAGTTCTGCCTTTGTCACTTATTAACTATGTAATTTAGAAGTAACTTTACTCAACAAAATGTATTACTTCATTGATAAAACAATACTAATAGTTCCTACATTATAGGTAGGTAAAGTGTTTAGTGTTGTGCTTATAACATAGTTAGTGTTCAATTAAATGTAGATATTATTATTATTATTACTATTGCTATTATAATTATATAGTCTTTATTGTATGGGAACCTTTCCTTAAGCTACTTTTAAAGTGTTCATGGTTTGCAAATGTGTATGTAATGGTCACCTATGAGACATTTCAATGCATATAGTAGAGTGCAATTGAACAACCATATGCCCTCTTTAACAAATTTACAATCAAGTCATTTAATCATTAAATTAATCAAAGCAATTACAACTGACATAAAATTTAACATGGATTGTTTTATGGTGGAAATGCTCAGAAAATTTGAGATTATTTGTATTACTTTAAATTGTAACTCTCTTCTTCAGTTTATATTCTGCTTTTCTGAACATGTTAGGTTTCTTAGACAACTTTTTACCCCTAATACCCAGTATGGTACTGATTACTAAGTAGTTGTTTGTTCAATTATCACAAAAATATAGGCAAGACTGTGATTTTTAAATACACTTATTTTTCTTACTGTACTTAGCAAAAGTGATATTGGCTTCATAATTTTTCATAATGAGTTTGCATTACATTCATAAAATTGTAATAAAATACTAACCTCAGTTGAATCATCTGGTTTTGAAATGGAATTATTCCGAAAACGATCAAAATTCCCAAAACTGCTGCTGCGCTATAAAATAGGAAAGAGAAAGGAGAGGACACTTAGGATTTGTGACTTTCACTGATAAAATTGCTAAATATATTAGATTATGGTTTAATAAGTGTCAATATATTACAAATAGAAGATTAAAAAAGCTCTTCTCTCTGGAATATCTAAAGGCATTGAAGATATAACTATGATTAACATTATAATACAGTGGACAAAATGTCTTCATAAGTTTTATATTATATTGTTAAGCACCTTGAAGAAAATCTATTAAATTATTTTCAATTTATAGTGCTACCTCTGCCCTTGGGAATGGCATCTGAACAATCTATGAATTCTAACCTAAGCCTTCTTGAAGTGAGCTACCCACAAACTAATTTCCAAGAAGGAATGACATGTATTACTAACCAACCAACTAACAAATGAATAACAACAACAAAACAAATAAAAACAAACATCTGAGTAAATCTATTGATATACCTCATAAAGATCACATTTGTCAAAAAACTAAAAGTGACTACAAATGTGTTTATCATTGATAACTTGATAATTTGAGACTCTAGTTGGCGTCAGAAAGAGAAGGCATACCATAGAGCTATTAATGAATTGAAAGTAGCATTTAGGCATGCACAGTCTAAGGTTGGAAGTAAAACTGAATTTGTCCACATTTAGCTTGGAATTACAATGAGACCTCAGGGTCAATTTCATTCACTGGTTTTGAGAAAAAGCTCAATATGTTAATAGAAGACTTGTTCCCTTGGATACTTTTTGCCTACAAAGCTAAATTTTTATTCATATGTAACTCATTCTAGGCAGGTAATTATAAATAATTCTGATATGTTACAAAGTAAATGACTCTCTGAAATACATTTCAACAATCTTTAGAGTCATGGAGTCAAAAAATGGACATTTCTTCACTATCATTTAATTTCATACATTGTTTGGAAAGGTGAATATCTGATGTTAGGTCCTTTAAGTACCTATAAATCCTAAGAATATATTCTATCTCAAGAACTTAATTTCATTCCAAGCTGATAATATTTTCAGAATAAGCTGATGGTACTGAAAAATAACCCGATAATTTGAAAAGTTAACAACGGGAGTCAATAATTCATAAAACCGTGTATTAAAAAAAAAAAAAGTGTATTGTCCTTTCAGAAGTCCCAGCACAGTTTAGTTTAAGTCAGCTTTGAAGGTTCATTGTTCTTACAAGCACTCTTACACTCATGTTTCCCCACCAGCTATCTTTAAAACTCCTTGTTTCCCTTTTAAATGAGCTGAAATAAAAAGATCCTGACGTGTGACAAGGGGTTAGCTTGATAGACAGTGTGATACGTAATATCGCCCCAAGGATGATGGCTGTGTTAGACACAATTAACGCCTTTTGCTGACTCGCCACCCCTGCTGAACAAGCCCTTCAGCTTGTGGCAAGAAGAGAGAAATAGAAGGGCTGAAACTGAGAACCACACTGGAAAATACAAAGTCTTCTCATGCAGGGCTTACTAACCTAGAATGACTTCCCAGAGCATTAATCACTTCAACTTGCCTAGTAGGCATTTCCATGAGGCTATCATTGCCCAGAGATCACAAAAGGGAATTGAATGTATTGTTGTCCTGCTTATAAACAATCTGAACACAGGGAAATCTGTTACTCTTTTATATACTTGAAACATTCTGATGGCCTATTGGAACCTATGCCTAGGGCAATTTTGCAGCCTGCATCCAGCCTGCATCCTGCTTATTAAATATTGATGAGGGTTACAACATGATTTCCACCACTGGATAATGGGTCCTGTTGCCCAGGAGGGCACAGAATAGGCTCACTTCAGCATTTCTCAACATTATCTTCTGCCATTAAGTAATCAATAGTCACCACCTTTTAAAATTAATTCTCCCCTCATTATATCAATAAAGAGAAGCAGATTTAGGAGTAGTGGTTTAAGAAGTCTTTAGACTATTACTTTGGGTTTTGTCAGTCATCTCATTGCTAATCACTCAATAGCATTAAACCAAAGAAGTGCAATATCAATCCAAGATAAGACACCATTAAGAAGCAAATCTAAGTATTTGAAACAATGTTTTAAAATTTCATTATTCTCTAGTCTAAAAGTTAGTGACTTTCTGAGATGGTTTCATAACGTATAGGTTATGGCTTATGATAAAGAGGGCTAATGTCTACTCTGAGGTATGCACAACAAACACATTTATAAATTTTACTCCTATCACTTTTTCAATGAAAAGGTAGATCATATGGAAACAAGCTGGCTTTCTAGTAATAGTCCTTTAAAAATGGGAATGTGTTTGAATCTCAATAATTTTGCATTGCATAATCATAATGGATTAGATTTAGCAAATATTATCTTGTGACAGAAGCTCCCATCAAGACAGAGCTATGATATAATGAATAGCTGTCAATGGGAAGAGTAACTTAAAATAAAATTGAGATTAGTATTTTAGATAATTTTTGTATCTATTGACATTATATCATATTTAGTCTTTAATTCCACTCTCTATACAGTCTTTCTTTGTGCAGTTAGATATATATTTGCAAAATGGCACATTTGTGGAGGGTAATTTGGCAAAACTAGCAAAATTATATATATATATATATTTGTCCTTTGACCCAGCAGTTCCATTCCTAGACATCTATACCAGAGGTACACTTGGCTATAAACTGCTTTACACATCACATTCCTTATAAAACTTTTATATTATAAAAAAAGCTATAAACTCTAATGTTCATCGAGAGGGAACTGATTGAATAATATATGGTAAATCAAATGGTGAGACTATGTGTAACTATAAAAAGTTGAAATGTGTCTCTTTATACTTTTATGGAATTATCTCCAGGATGTAGTGTAAGGGAAAAAAGGCAAATGTATGTAGAAAAAAATGTATACAGTAGGCTGCTGTTTATCTAAGGGTGGAAATAGATATTTGTATTTTAATACAGGCAAATACATACTTTCTTAGAAAGATAGGGAAAAATGAATAATGTGAAAAAGAGAAAACAGACTTCTTTGAATATACCTTATTTTGTGGATTTGACTTTAAAACTATGTAACTTTTATTTTTAACAGAATTAGGTAAAAATAAACACAATCTCTAAGAATTCTAAATAAAAATAAAGCAAATGAACCGAATTCTATATTGAATTAGTGGCTTAGAAAGAGGAATTACTTTAAGTGATTTTAAGAACAATAATTTGTCCAAAGGACAAAAAATAATGACAAAATAAAATTTAACCTGTTTTCAGTCATATTGTTTTTTTTTTTTTTGGCAATATTGGTATATATAGATACATATGTTGAGGGACAATGAAAATAAGTAATGATGTTAATGACGATGGAGTCAAGATACTCAGTCAAAATTCTCATATGGGTCACGGCATAGAATAAGTAGTCTTTCAGAGATGACTAGGGCCATGTCAAAACGAAGACAGACAGGAGCCATATTAAAAATCTTCTCACTGGATTAGATTATATCCAAAGATGGGATAATTTTTTTTATCAATAAGTGAATACATCTAAAACAGCAAAGTTCATGAATCCGTAATGATACCAAAAGGAAAAAAAAATCAGTGATCGCTTTTGGAAACATTAGAGTTATATTATGAACACTAGCAAATAAAGGAAAAGACCTAGACATTTAACCTGCTCTCCTTTTATGAAATATATTTCAGAATAAATAGTTAACGAGGAAGAATTTATCTCTCTCTATGTGTGTATGTTCTAGCTAATCAATTAGGAATGATGAAATGACCAAGGGACTGTCTCGGAAACCCCTGATGGCAATAGAAGGATCTCAGCGATGATCCTTGATGGCTACTAGAATTATAAAAAGAGAAAACTAGAATATGTGCTTCATAATATTAGCGCCTAACAGTACCCAGGGATGTAGTCTCAGAAAAATAAATAAATAAATAAATAAATAAATAAATAAATAAATAATAAATCAAGCAAGCAAGCAAGCAAGCAAGCAATCACACCAAACTTCTCTAACTACCAGATTGTAGGAAATCAGGGACAAAGCATTTTAAATGACACCAAAAGAATACAGTCAATCAGAAAAATCTAGACACTGAGGAAATCTACAGGACAAATAACCTGGTTTCTTCAATGAATCAAAAGAAAGAAGAAAAGTATAGATTAATAACCTCTCAGAGTTGTCTAACCAAATATAACCCATGGATCTTGTTTAGATATAGATAAAAGAAACCAAAATAAAAAAGGCAGCGAGGACAAGACTGAGGAAATTTTTAAAATAACTAGCTATTTGATGAACGTGAGGAAATATTATTTTTTACTTGTAATTCAGGATAACCTAGTGAGGGGCAACAAGCATGTGAGCATAAAGAAGAAAGATGACTGGCCATTATTTAATAATTAACTGAGTGGTAGACTGTACTACTCTGTTTTTGCATATACTGAAGTTTCCCATAGTAAAATGTTTGGCTAAAAGAAAAAGAAAGGGAAATGTACCTATATAATAGCTAAAAAAACAAGAGTTAATCATGTGTAGGGGCAGGGAGGTACACTGGAAAAATACTTTCCTCTTAATTTTGCTGTGAATCTAAAAGTCTAAATAGTCTTTAAAAAAAGTTAATGTCACACAACTTTATAAGGAACCAATTTAAAAAAAAATCATTGATATTGCTTGGGTCATAGTTGCTTGAAAGTACAGACATACTTGAGAAAATATGGTTCTGTTTTCCAAGTTTATTTTAGAACAAACCAACTTTCTGATATAGATGCACATTACTAGATTGCCTTTTGTAGACTCTCTCTAATTACATGGTACAGATTACTTTCTTCCACTTAGTCTACTTGGCTTCCACAAAAAAAGGGCTGAATAGTCTCATTTGGGGTGTTTGAACACATCTGTGTGTGTCCCTACACAACTCAATGAATAATATAAAAGAGCTTGAGAGGATTCATTTTTTTGTTAGTTGCATTTTTTCTCTAGTTTTGTATAACAATTCTAATTATTACAGAATGTCATTTCATGATATAAAGCTGACTGTGTTCTTAGAAATTCTCTAGTCCTTCTCAGTGAAGAAATTTGCAGGAGCCAGAACTTGCAAAAATAAGTTCATTTTTTTTTCAATTCTCCACCCTGATGTACTCTCAAATCTCAGTGCCATCCCATTCCAAAGTTTTGATCTTGTCTTCTATTTTCAAAGAAACTTGTTATCTAAACAGGATGGAAATTTGGAAAGTTATCTTGATAGAATGGATAGAGCTAAATAGGATTCTTAGAACAGCAGCCTAAATTTACCGACATGAAATATAATTAGGGGTCTCTTTTTGGAACTATAAATCAACCTTTTGACCAAATCCAAGACAACTTGAACTTTACTCTCATTTCTTAACTAGCCATCAAGTTTTGGGGTCTTCAAGTAAAGTCTTATCTCCAGCATGACTGGTAAGGCACTGGTGGAAAAGTTTCACAGTCTATTTCAAAGAAAAAATTTGCATATCTGAGTCAGACATCCGCAGTATTTTGAAATATACTGGCAAATTAAAAATGACACACACTCTGCCAATGAGTTCTCACATCTTCTAAATATTGCACATAGAGCGATGGTTAGTAATATGCTCCTGAAGATCAGAATTGTTTCGGAAAGCACTTGTATGAATATTCAATAATAATTGTATGCTAAATGTCAATAAGCCTGTCAACCTTTATCCAAAGGCATTCGAGGATTTAATTATCCTAACCTAACTCAGGTGCTGAGATCTTTTGAAGAGTTGGAAACAAATTTAATTCATTTAAAATAACCCTATTAGGATTGCTTCAGTGTTAAATAATGACACTATCATGTGAAGTCAATGGAAGATGGTTGTGTGGAGTGTCAGGGGGTTGAAGAGTAAAACACAACCGGAGCAGAGAAACATAACTTTCAACAGCAACATTTTAACCCTGAGTAAAGGCCACCCAATACTCCAACATATATTGGTGCTCTAAGTATTGTTAACGTAGATCTGGACTCTTAGAACAAAAGTTAGTTTACTTGATCTCTCTGGTTCAGCATCTTTTCTGTCAACTGCAAAATATCTAAAGGAAGTGGAATTCTGATTCCACTATAGTGTTTTGAAGTTGTGTCAGAATTTCCACGTGAAAGCTTTAACTTTCAGAAGCTGATGTGCCACTAGAAATATTTTTTTGCAAATTGAAACTGCCTCAAAGAAAAGAAACTAGAACCCCCACCAAAAAAAGAATCAATGTAAAATGATCCATAATCTATAAAAGTGGTTATTCATTCAACCTATTTAATGTAACAAAACAAGTTTTGTGAGTAAAAAAGACTCAGATATTTAAAATTTTCAATTGCATCTCTGCATGATTTATTACTGTACATTATGATTTACATTACATCCATAGATTGTAAGTCATTCTGAAGTTTTAAGAATTGAACAGAAATTAGAATATTCTATTTTAGTTGAAAAGAGTTTTTTAAATAAATAATACTGATATGTCTTAAATATCTTTTTTTTCAGGTAAAAAGCCTGACATGGCAAATGTTCAGTCACTTGATATCATCAGTTCTTACAAAACCCTATAGAATAAAAAGAATATTAAAAACTGTTAAAAATGTGACCATGATCAGACTACCTTGAACTGCTCAGCTTCTTATCTTCCCTGTTGTAAAACTTCTGCTTGGCTTGCTCACTCCCAGACTATTGTTATAGCACACGGTCTATTCCTTCGTTCTCTTTCTCTAACTACTAAATGGTCTCTCTTGATCCTCCTGGAATTGTTTCATTATACCACTGCTTCCATGAAACTTTCAAGAATTTCCCCAGGGAACTCATGTTCATAGCTGCTGTAGCCCGCAGTGGCTTCTCTGCCTGCTTTCATGCTGGAAGGCAGATGTGCCAACCAAAGTCTCTCTCTGCTTATATCCAGTTGCCTCTGAGGACCTGCTTTGATTCTGCCTTCTGAGCCATCCACCTGCACTCTTGGAAACGTTTGCTCACTCTGGGGAGTTTGGACACATAATGCAAAATGCAATATACCACACACACATTCTTTCAGCCTCCACATCTGCTCAATTCTTTCCTGAAATCTCCGTTGTAGCCATTTGTGTTCATCACTGCTAGTCAAAAATGTGCTTATGGCCACATTCCTGAGCCAATGCACTAACAGGCAGCTCCTTAGTACCGAAACTCTTGCCTTTCCAGTCATCTAACATCACACATAGAACTAATTTCCCAAAAAATACCAGTTCTTATCATTGCATTCCTCCCAAAATATTAAGCTTGCTCCACATTGTTATGATGGTTACTGAGGATCTGTTCCATGCCCAAGTGATTTATCTATGATTATCTCATTAAAAAGACACAATCACCCTCTGAGATAGGTCTTGATTTCTCCAGTTTACAGATGAGGAAAACTAAGGCTCTGAGAGTTTAAGTACCTCTTCCTTAGTCAATAAAATAAAGCTCAAACTCAGCATGCTGCACTTTCATGATTCTCCATGCTATCAGGTAATGGTACAGTCTGATGTAACAGAACTGGCAGTTCTGGCTGGTCAGTGTGGACACATTCACTTATGCTTCTAACCTGTGGCTCATGTTATTTTCTTGGTTTTTGTTTTTTTCCAAGGAATGTCCTTCCTCTTTTTTCCCCGCCTATTCAGATCTAGTCCATTCTTCAAGGGCAGGATTCAGCCCCACCTTCCATATGACATCACAGGCCATTGCTTCCCTAGATTAGCACACACTGATTGCTCCTGTTAAGCACTGTAAATTCCTATGCAGAAAAATGCTACAGTTGTGAGGCTTGGGAAAACCACAGCAGATGACAAATCCCACATCCCTCTTCAAGTTACATGTCCAAAAGCCATAATTTCACAGCTGACACAAAAGCAAATGATAACTCAATCATGTTATAGCCAAGGAAGATGATTTGCTGATGTCTAATTAGAGACTATAAGATGTTGCACTATGCAATTCAACATAAATATATTAAGTGGCTCTATGGCTAAACTTTATGCTGGGGGTCAGGCTGTCTATATGAATAAGCAAGAATCTATCCTGGAGGAATTTGCACTCTGTTGGTGCCATCAACCTAATAACTTCAATCCCTAAGAGCTAAATAGAACCATATTCAAATGAATGGCATACAATTATAGAAGCAGTTACTAAGATCAGATTATACTTATTCATAAAATAAATGAACTTAATAATGCATAATAGATGTTAACCTGGAAATCTATATTCATCCATTTATGAATACTTATTTTCACTGACTACATAGTACATGAAAGACATTTTGTATACATATGCCTGTACCTTAATTATTTATAGTCAGTCTAAAGAAAGATGTGTTAAAATGATGAGAAATTTTTAAATCAGCTGAAATCAATACAGTTTGAATTTGCCTAAAAAATTATTTACCCTAAGAGATTATACAGTTGTTAACTGAGGGACCCTTAGAAATCTCCAAGCCCAAAGATGGTGATTGCTAAAACTTTGATAAAGTAACAAAAAGATGAAGACAACAAAAAAAATACACATACTGTATATTAAATGGAACAGTAGAGGACACAAATGTGTCTATTACTTACTGAGCTCTTCAAGGAAGAGACAAGTTGTTTCTAGTGAACATAATTTTGGTCATTATTAGTGTTGTGTATCCGATACAAGAATATTTCACTAGGATTTATTCCATCTCCAGCACAGATAGTTTGTTAAAAACTTAATAAGGAGCTATACGGAGAAGGGTTCTGAAGCCACTTTTAGGGTAAAGAGGTCATGATTAACTGTGTCAACAATGGTTACAGAAGATAGTGTGTGTTTTAGGGAAGATGGTGAGGAGAATAAGGAATTACAGGTAACATATTTGATGTATTTACCATTCCTACTCTAAGTTTAAAGTAACTTGCCTGAGCAAATTTCTCATTACTAATTTTGTTTTCTAAGTACCTTGAGAGAGAGAGAGAGAGAGAGAGAGAGAGAAGATGGTATCAAAGATAAATGATTCAGGGCAGCCAGGGTGGCTCAGCGGTTTAGCACCGCCTTCAGCCCAGGCCTGATCCTGGAGACCCGGAACCGAGTTCCACATGGGGCCCCCTGTATGGAGCCTGATTCTCCCTCTACCTTTGTCTCTGCCTCTCTCTCTCTCTGTGTCTCTCATGAGTAAATAAATAAAATTAAAAAAAAAAAAGATAAATGATTCAAATTTCAAGTTATAGAAATATGCATTATCCTTCCATAAATTTAGATATTAGCTTTCTATTATATGCATATTAAGTTTTTCCTACCTATAACCAAGTATTAAATATTTTAACCATTGATGCATAATTATCAACTATTTCATCCTATAACTAAACTTCAAAAACAAGTAATTTTGCAAATAAACTATAAATAACCCTTATATAATATATATATCTGTATAAATAATCCTTCTGTGTATGGTATGGCTAACAGAAGAAGATAATAGTGACTAGGATGGTAGAAGAAGGCAACAGTTATTTAGGAGAAGAATTTTTTTTTTTTTACTTTTTTTTTTCTTAAAGTAGACTCCGTGCCCAATGAGGGGCTTGAACTCACAACCTGGAGATCAAGACCTGAGCTGAGATCAAGAGCTGGATGGTTAACCAACTGAGCCACCCAGGTTCCCCAGAGAAGAATAACTTTCAAGTACTAATCATAACAAGCTTTCCTATATTGACCATAATCTTAAGTATCAAAATTCTGGTTTTCTTAACAAATGCCTTGTTCCTCTATTCTATCTTTTAATGAAATTATACCATATGTACTATATATGTACTATATGTAGCATCATTAACCCTTTTTTTCTTTTTCAACAACTGGAGATAGGACAAGTCTTGGAAATGTTTAAGTAGCTGACACATGATGGAAGCATGTACTTTTAAGTCTGTTAAGATACTTTTTAACAGACTTAATAGTTGAATGTTGACTAAACTTTAGGTTCCTGAATAATTTCCTAACATATTTACCCATCAAATGTTTATACCACTAAATCCAGTTATTCCATTTTAAAAAATAAAATCCTCACAAAACAAATATTCATTGTTTTGAAATCATTGTTAAAATAAAGGAGTGAAAATTAAGTTGGGAAATAGAATCCATTGAATAAACTTCCCCATCAAATTCTCTGGAACAAAAACTCAGTTACTTCCATTAAATGTCCTCTGCATTCACATGGCCTCCGGGTACATAATAACCTTTCTAAAGGTCTCCTCAAGGGATATTTTAGTCATGCAGTGATCTCCTTGAACACAAGTAATGACAAACAATAAGCTAATTCTCAAAAAGTTTTTTTTAAGTCATTTTTACTACTTTTAAATGAGTATGTTTGATGCATGATTTTGGTCCCCCTGATTAATGGTCACCGCCAGCCCAGCTTCTGGAGTTGTAATGTTTCCGTGAGCTTCCCTCCAGCAGAGCTCGACCATTAATCCAGTGGCATATGTCAGCTCAGCAGAGCAAGGTCACTCTTCTGCTTCAAGGGGAACCTTTTTAGAAATAATAAAACTGACAGAAAGTTCTTTTTTGCATGCTTTATGCCACCTGAGGTTGAGTGCTGCAGTTAATATCATAAAGCTTATAAACATTCCCATCTCAGGCAGCACCCGCTGCCACTATGGTTAGGAGTTTAAACGTTTTTTCCTTAGTAAGAACAGACATGTTTATGTGGGGCAAATATACAGTATGTAATCCCAAACAAGGAAAGAATGGGTGGAAAAAAATAGTAGTAAGTTCATGTTAGGATATTTGGAAGAGACGTTAGGGTTCTATAACTTCCTTATTAACAGTTACATTCTCCTTTCAGCAAATTTGGATTTGTCTATATAAATACTTCATTAGATTGAGGGGTTAATAGTGATGTTGAAATGTAACAGCAGTAGTAGAAATGAACTCAGTTGATGCTAATTCATAAACTAATGTCTGACAACTGTAGAACATTTATCTTGGAAGGAATTTTCTTTTTTAAAATTACAAATACACTATAATTATTTGTTTTATAGGTAATGGCTGCTTTAAAATTCATAAATAATTATAGTGAGATATTCGTAATCTTAAAGTAGCTTGAAACGTAGATGGCCTAACTTAGAAGATGATGGCTGTATAATAACTAGCAATATAAAGACCATATTCCCATAAGCATTATAAAATTTATATATTTAATTACTCATTTTGTTACTTTTACTTAATTAAAAATTTAAGGTTGCACATTGCTGTAACCATATGAAATATTCAGAAAAAAAATTTACCAAATATCCGGATTAATGCCTAGACATATCACTATATGTATAATAAAATAGGATTTACTATAAGGTAAACTGGCCTTAAATCTTATTTTAAGAATTTAAATTATTTAAATTATGAAACCTATAAAAAGGAAACTTCATTATTTATATTTAATTGTCTTCATTGTATATATGTAGAGAAAAGGTGGGGCCAGATGGTAATTCAGGCTCATCCTTTCTAGGAAGCCAGTTCCTTGGTCATGTCTCCGTGTCCAATGTCAGGCCCTCACTTCATCAGGTACAGAAACTTTATTTTTCAAGATTTCTGAAATAAACAATCTCTGAGGGACTGACTCATAAATGAAACTAATAAGATACCAAAAATGGCAATGCCAAGTATTGGTTAGGTATGAGAAATTCAACTGTCAGGAAGAATGCATTTTCTTGTTGACTTATTAAAGAGTTTTCTCCCTTGGAGGAAACGTTATATGAGACATGAGATTGTTGTTGGAAGTTTGTTTCGTTAGTGTAGTAAAGCCACACTGAGTAGGTGATATCAAGGGCTACAGACATGAAGTTACAAAGCCTGAATTACTTATCTTACCTAAGTGAGCAAGTCTGCTGAGCCAAATGGGATTATTTGCTTCAGCTGATGTACCGATAGGCACATTTCTACTCTCCTACTCCTTTCTAGGCTTCCGGCAAAGAAAGCCCCTTTGCTATTTTTTTTTTTTTAACTTCAATCATATTAAATTACAATGTCTGATTATTGTTTTGTTTCATTATATTCTGATTCTAAAAATGGTTACATTGCTTTATGTGGGTGTTGCCCAGATCTTTGTCAGCTACCCATTTGTAAACTATGTCCTGGAGTAGGGTACTTCTTTAGATGACTAATATTATCCATTAGTCATTCCACACTCATTGTACACACATTGAGAAATCACGACTGTGTTCTACATTATGAATGTTTTTGGCAATAGCCAAAGTTTAATAGGAACCACATGAAGTCTGAAAATCAGACAGACTGAGTTTAGTCCCCCTTGTTCCCCAACAAAAACTTCAGGGATGTAAATATGCATAAGGTACATCCCCTGTTCTTGATGGTAACTCTGGTAGGGAGGGCATATTGGAATAAACTGTGTTATAAGAAACAACAGAGGTGTGGAACAGGCACTGTGAAAACAGAAAGGAGGGTGAGATTATTAATGGCATATGTACTATGTGCTAGAAAATTTCCATATGGTAATTCAACTAAATCCTCACATTCAACCCTACATGACATGCTTTAATATACTCCTTCTTCAGATAAGCATACCAAGACTCAAGAGGAGTTTTTAATAAAAGGTTCAAGGTGTCCTAGTTAGGAAATATCAAAACAGGACCTCAAAACCAAGTCTATATGACTTCAGCTCATGGTTTCCATTGCTCTGCCAGAATGACCTCAAAAATACTACTTTGGGCTAAGTGGTGGAGGCTTTGTTGTGGGTTTAACAGTCCAGCTCAGTAGATGATGTTAATGTATAGCCAGAAAGCCACTATCCAAGGGGGTAGAACAGATGTTTTACTTTCATTTTCAAATGATTCTTAATAGAGTCCTAGTGGGATGTAGCAGGTAAGTTTGGATGGAAGGAAAGAACAAGGAAAAAGACTGGACAGTGTGGGTAAAAGGGAGCCACTGTAGTGAGGTGAGTGGGGCAGGCAGAATGAGGATACTAGTCAACTGGAAGTGAAGAGGGATCTAAAGTAATTGGAAGTGAGGAAACAGCTGATAATCAAATCCTCACTTTCAATTAGTAGAACTTCATGGACTGTATCATGAACTGAATTTTTATTTTCCCCAAATTTGTATGCTCAAGACCTATTCCCTGGCACCTCAGAATGACTATATTTGGAGATAGGGACTTTAAAGAGGTAATTATGTTAAAATGGGGCTGTTAGGGTAGGTCCTAACCCAATTCTACTGTTGTCCTTAGAAAATGAGATGTCCTTAGAAGATGAGATTTGGACACATAAAGGGAGACACTAGGGGTGTACATGGACAGAGGGATGACTAAGTGAAGAGGAGCGATGAGTGGCCATCTGTAAGCCAATGAGAGAGGCCTGGAACAGATTCTCCCCTCATGACCCTCAGAGGAAACAAAACCCACAGGAGCCCTGATCTTGGACTTCCAACATCCAGAGTTGTGAGACAATACATTTCTGTTTTTTAGGCCACCCAGCCTGTTGTATTTTGTTATGGAAGCCCTAGCAAACTACTGCAGGTGAGGTGAAAACTTCTAAAGCTCATCACAGGGGAGAAAGTAGACACAGCCAGCTGTGCTGACAAATGGCTCTCTCTATGTATAAAAGAATCACTTTGTCTACCTCTAGAGACAGCTTAAAAATCTCTTCTATTTTTATTAATCAAATCTTAATGTAGGACATTTTTGTTCTCTGCTAAGAAGCTAATTATGAATGTCTTGTTTCTAAAAGTTCACCTAAATCCTTAACAGTAGAAAGGAAGAGAAATGGATCAGTTTGGTAATGCTAAATTTGGAAACTTAGATGTGTAGAGTATGGAGTTAATTTCATTAGAAAAAAACCCACAATCTTCAGGGATAATGAAGCCATTTGTCTCCAAGTAAGGCAAGGAAAGATTAAAGAGATGTGTCTCATTAAATTGATTTTTAACAAATCCGGTGCATTGGTAGTCAAAGTAGTGACTTGATACTCTTCCTGTAGGATATAATATCCAAATTTCCAAAGAAAGGGAGGCTACACTTGTGTCATTCTCCCTGTCATTTGTCCCCTGAATTTTCTATATACTGTATGGACACTGTTCTTTTCAAGTTTAGCCCACCTATTTGGCACCACCTTTTTTTTTTTTTTTCTATTTGCTTGCAATACAACTTGATTATATATTCATATTCTATAAAATGGGAAAGCTAGAATGAATTAGTGCTTTGGAGAAAATTTTCAAGGCTAAAATTATTTAACTCTTTCAAACAATTAAGCATAATGAAATGAGCAAATTATTAGTTCATCTCTCCTGATTTGAGGTGCTCTGAAAATGAAAATTAAATTCAAAAGAAAAATGTAGTTTGGAGAATGAGCAGAAAATTTGGGGAAGTGGCATGTCAATTTTGGGGTGAATTTCTGGTGGCTGTGACAGAGAAATATAGGCATTTCTTGTGGGAATGTGGGCACCAATTAGAAGCAAGAACAGTACAGGGCAGTGGCAGCCTTTCTGTTCACCATCTTTTCACAACATGTGGTATGGCTAAGTTTCCTGTACATATTCAACTGGATGCAATATGTACAAATAGATCCCAAATTACCATCTTCTCAATATCCACCCTGTTGCTCCCTTTGTTGAAGCCACCGCTATCTCTTTTCTTAGTTTCTGTAAGAGCCCCCTAACTGATCTCTTCTCTATTTTCTAAGTCCTTTCAGTGTATTTGAAAAACAAAAGACTGAATAAATCCACTAAAATGTAACCCAGATTCTTTTTTTCTCGAATTTTTTTCAATACTAGCCCAAATCCTTATAATGACCTGGAAGCACTCTGTGATCCTACTCTTTGTGAACGAACACTCTTTCCCTGTGCATTCTGTTCCTCTGTTTTCTCAAACACACTAGGGGCACTCTGGTCTCAAGGATTTGGGGCTTGCCCTCCCTTCTTCCTGGAATATAATTTCATCAGGCAAACTCATGGCCAGCTTCTTCAGTTCCTTCAGGTCCTTTTTCAAATGTCCCATTCAGCACTTATCATTACCTAGCACTCTGTATATTTAACATACTTAGCTTGCTTTTTGTATGTTATCCCCACTAAGTCAATTCTTTGAGGACAGGGATCTTTGTTTTATTCACCACTGTATTCCCAGCATATGGTCTATACTGTCTACAGTAAGCACTCAATAGATAAATTTATTGTATTGAAGAATGAATGAATGAATGAATGACCTTCTAAGTCTTTTGAAAAGGTTAATAAAAAAATTTCTAGATTGGGTAACTAAAAATTCTTGATGCTCAGGCACATTCTGTATTAAGTAATCAAAATATTTGAAGATGGAATCCAATCATTAGTATTTCTTTTTTTTTATAATAAATTTTTTATTGGTGTTCAATTTACCAACATACAGAATAACACCCAGTGCTCATCCCGTCAAGTGCCCCCCTCAGTGCCCGTCACCCATTCACCCCCACCCCCTGCCCTCCTCCCTTTCCACCACCCCTAGTTCGTTTCCCAGAGTTAGGAGTCTTTATGTTCTGTCTCCCTTTCTGATATTTCCTACCCATTTCTTTTCCCTTCCCTTATATTCCCTTAAAGTTATTCCATGGTTCAAATGTGCAACCTAGGCTGAGATGTGAACACCATTTCCAAACTTTAAAGTGCTTACAAAACTTCCAGGTATCTTGTTACAATATATATTCTGATTTAAGGCCAGGAAGTCAGCACTTGTAACAGCTCCTAAAATGTCAGAACTGCTGGTCCGTATGACTACACAGAGCAGCAAGCACTTAGAATCATGTTCAACTTGACTTTGGGCCCTACAATACCTTTTAACACGATCTATGCTCTGTTTCCTCCTGACTTGTTTTGTTTTAGTTTTGGATCATAATTTATTTTAACTATTTCTCAGAAAATAAATGTGGCATAAATGCTAAATACATTAATAAGAGAACTTTTGGGGAGATTTCTTTTTTGGGTGTGGAGGGGAATAACAACCATTATTGACAGCCATCATTTTTTAAATGGAAACTGTGAATTTAAAATATTACCTACATTGTGTATCACATATCTTATTTGGGGCCACTTGGTTTGAAAAGCCAGAACATTTGACTGGATTCATCTAAATTAAAGTCTGAAATCACACACCAGATGAAGAAACAAAAAGAAGTAATGGGGGGAAATCCACAAGTTTAAGAAGAAGGAAAGCTATCCCCATAATCTTTTTTTTTTAAGATTTTATTTAAATAAATAAATAAAATCTTATTTATTTATTCATGAGAGACACACAGAGAGAGAAGCAGAGACACAGGCAGAGGGAGAAGCAGGCTCCTCACAAGGAGCTTGTTGTGGGACTCGGTCCTGGATCCTGGGATCACGCCCTGAGCTGAAGGCAGCCGCTCAACCACTAAGCCACCCAGGCATCCCTCCTCTATAATCTTGAATCAAAAAAAATTTTCTTCTTCTTCTTTCCTTTTTTTTTTTTTTTTTTTACTAGCTATGATACCTTGAGCAAAATATTTCACATCTATAGGACTGTTTTCTTTCAAGTAAATTGCAGGGAGAAGGTCATAAACCCTGAGTGTTAGTGTCTTGTAACTTGTTAGTGTCTGGCCTTAAGTAAGCACCTATGTATGTAAACATCTCTTCCCTTTTCTTACACCTGGTTAGGTAAGAGTTAAAATGTATCTCAGCAGTCTTGATAGGAAAAGCAATGAAGAAAGCTCTTTAATGCCACAACTATGTGTCATCCTTGTCTAGGAGCATAAATTTGCACAGCGGGCAGTGCAGTGAAAACAGCTCATAATCAACTCATCACCTCTCATCATTGCGAGGATCAAATGCAAATGGGAAAGAATGCCACTTCAGTCATTGCTAGTGAAAATTAGCATCTGTGACACTAATGGTGTCTCATTTAGCATGTATTTTAGATTTAAAAAATAAAAGAAAAAAAAATGCTATTTCCAGAACAGAACTGCCATTATTCCAGTGTTTCCCTTTAAAATAACAGTGGTGTTTGAATCTCCTTTACTTTAAAAAAAAAAAAATCCTGTTAAAATTTATTAACACAGATCATTAATCCCAGCCGAATAAAGGCCAAGTTGTTCTAATTACAGTTCCAAAGTTTCATTTATCTATTCCTTTTTTTATTTTTGAAGTTTCTACCATATTCCCTGAGCTGGAACAAAGGTCTATGGTTATGTAATGGTGGGCATCTCTAGAGATTCTTATATAACATTTGTTATATTGCAGTCCTTAAAATAAAACTTAAAAATGAATTACAGTTGCATTTATATACATACATACAAACTTTTGGATGTACACACTAACAGATTTAGTGCCAAGAAAAATGAAAGTACACTGTGCTAATGAGTGTCCATACTTGAACCAGGATACATAGAGTAGACACAAGGAACTCCATTCACTTTATAAATATTTATCAGGGGCCTACTACATTGAAGGTGGTATGCTAGATGCAGGAGGGAGATATATGGTTATACTTAATAATCTCAATATTAGGTCATGATTTTTTTGACAATTTGAACATTTTAAAAGCTGTTTTTGTTTTATAGTTCTGAGTATTTACACTGAAGTGGACACCTGGAGGGATTTTGTTGGTGGAATTCTTGTACCTAATCAGAGACAAGAATAGAGGACTTCTAAATTCCTTTCCAACCTAAGGAGGCTCTTAAACATATGCTCTCCCTGGTTTCCATAAAATGTATTTGGTAGGGCAGCCTCGGTGGCTCAGCGGTTTAGAGCCGCCTTCAGCCCAGGGCATGATCCTGGAGACCCAGGATCCAGTCCAACATCAGGCTCCCTGCATGGAGCCTGCTTCTCCCTCTGCCTGTGTCTCTGCCTCACATGAATGAATAAATAAAATCTTAAAAAAAATGTATTTGGTAATTAAGACAGAAGTAGGAGTAATATCTACACTATAGTCCCTATGCTAGTAATGACAGCATTAATAATGAAGACCAGGAGTACTGGAAATTGACATATGTATGTCACATCACACAGTTTTATTTTTCATCTGACTGTGTATCTTTGCTCAAGTTAATTAACCTCTATGCCTTCCCATCTATGTAGCTAAATAAGAGCGATTCACAGAGTTGTTAGAAATATTGAATAAATTAGTGTACAAAAAGCTCACAATTAAAAAAAATAAAAAAATTAAAAACCAAAAAACAAAAAGCTCACAATTAATAGAGAAAATAAAATAAAACATTTCAGTTAGAAAAAGTCACAGAAAATTATGTCCTATAATTTAAGCATTTATAGAATGTAATGAGGTCATATCTTTTCAAATCTGAATCCTAGATATGCCTAAAATTTTAAAAAATCACTATCAGTAGTGGGTACTAGTGATGAGGAGGCAGAGACAAACTTCAAAAAGCAAAGTACAGAACCTTGCGTGTATGTCAAGTAAAGCTATTTTTCAATGATTAATCTAAATGTAGAGTCCTTAGCCACTATTCATCAAATTTCTTTATTAATTTGGAATTTACTTATATACACCACAGAGAGTCCTGAGACACAAATTAAACTTGTTGGAACTTATTAACATTCCGGTATACATAATGGGTTTCTTTTGTAGTAACTTTCCAAGGCTTTCCTAGTTTCTCTTATACATTTTTGGTCTTACTCCCTTAACTTACACTATGAATCCCATATAACAAATATGAGTAAAAATATGAGTCCTATTTATGAGCTATCTGAAGGAAAGATCCCATACCAAAAATGGAGAAATAGGTATAAAGAGTGAAAAAGATGACATGTTCATGATACAATTAAAGATGGTAAAACTGTATTTTAACATGTGTTTTCATTATTTTTTTTGAGTCACAGACATGCTATTGATAAGTCTTGTGACTTTAAGAGAATAATCATTTTGTATGTAGACTCATAATATCTATTGTTATATTTTATATCCATGAATGTTTTGAACTTTCTCACAATTATAGGACCTACTTAAAAATACTGATAACAAAGTCCTTCTCCATTGGTTTCCTTTCCAAATGAACAGTTCCATATTTTTTAACTGAGGTGATATTAGGTATACTATGCATTCACCATTTGAATTGGGTACTAGGTCACCTAAACTATAACACACAAGAGTTAACATAAACTAGATAATTCAGTAATAGGTCCCTCATTTTTTTTTTTAAGTTTTACTTATTTATTCATGAGAGACACAGATAGAGAGAGGCAGAGACATAGGCAGAAGGAGAAGCAGGCTCCATGCAAGATGCCGATGTGGGACTCAATCCTGTGATTACAGGATCATGCCCTGGGCCAAAGGCAGGTGCTCAACTACTGAGCCACAAGGGGATTTCTCTTCTTTGTTTTAAATACTGCCTTCGTCTCTTTGATGATAACAGTGTGGCTGAACTATTCTTTTTATTGCTAGAGAATTCTCGTTTAGTTTTAAAAACCTTTACGATCTCCCTAAAACCTAGTATTGTCAACTCAACATTAGTTACATTTTAATTGAGTAAATTCTATATAAAATTAATCTTAAACATAAAAATGATGCTTTTAGAATTTTTTTTCTGTTTGGGAAACGTTGCTATGAATTTTTATTATATTAGGGGAAAAGACAGAAATCATGATACATTATCCAGCTGTATTTTTAACTAAGTGGCTGCCTAAGTTTTTAAAGATCAGAAATCATTTATTTTTTACTTTCCTTCAAACAGGTTGTATAGTAACTTGCAAAGACTTATAAAATATTGACCATTGTTCAATGCCACATCAATTCAGGAGTTCACAATCAATTCCCAAATTCTTTCTCTCCAAATGGGTACCAAGCAAATAAAGACCAATAATAGATAATAAGTCAGTCCTCTGAAAAGACGCCTGACCTCAGCTATAGTTTATTCCAAGTAGATCAAAAATATTATTTATCTAGGGAACTCAAGAAATGTACAAGTATTGGAGAAAAGCTTTGAACCCAGTATTTCATAGTTTCTTTCACTTTATTAATGAAACTAATTTAGAGTTCTACAGTAGAATCTGAATTTTGTTATCTCATGCTGTACTTTTTAAAAAAGTGGCAATTATTGTTAAGACAAAAATAGCCTAACATTCTAAATAGAACCAATTTGGCAAATCTATCAATATACGGGGTTTTGATACTTCCTAAAATATAATCCAATCCTCTCTCTAGTGAAGTGTTAGTTCAAGCGAGAGTTAGGAAAAATAATCTTTTCAACAAGCTATCATATTTTAATACAAAAAATGAAAAAAGCAAATATTTAGTATAAACATCTCTATTTTACAATTTCCTCATAATTAAACGTATTATGAGAGCTGAACACATGACGGATAAAATGCATTCAGTCAAATAGACATTGACAACTTTATCGTCATTAAAAACGTTCAAGAATGTTTCATAATATCAATCTTTAAAATAGAGACCACCAAATTGATTTCCGTGAAGTTGGATCTGAGCTCAAACTTCAGTTACAAATGTAAATGATCAAATATACACTATATGGTAAAATTACAGAGAAAATAATTGTCTAGATATTATTTAACACCTACGTTTGCAATTCAACATTTTTCAGACTTGCCATGAGGCATTCGGCCCTAGAGTTGAATTGATTTATGACTGACAAGAGAAGAACAGTGCGTGTGTGTATGTGTTTATCCTATTAAATGATTTGGTTTTGTTTGTGTATAAAATTACCTTACCTTTGGTTTTTGATGTTTTTCCTTCTCTGAAACATTGGATGGTTTTCTCTTCAGCATTTTGAACTCAGACTGCTCCAAGCAAGTGCACTTTCTGTTACAGAAACAACTGAAGGCTGTCAGCACTGTGTCTGTCTGTGATGTACAGCAGATAAGTTTGAGCCCAGTGACCTGCCACTTCCTCCTTTGGTCGGGATATGGCTTCACATCTACATGGGTAAAGTTTTTTTTTTTTTTCTTTTCTTTTTTTTTTTTTTTTTTTAAATGGTAATTCTTTGGTAACTCCTGTTCTGTATCTGCTATCTTCTATGAGGTAGATTCCTAAATCTCACACTTGGACATGCCTGTAGTTATCATTAGTGCCATAAGGATTCAAATAAGGATTTTTTTTTTTTAGTATAACACACTGATAGAGGGAGGAAAATATCTGAGCCAATAAATGAAATAAAACTTGAGATGTGGGTATTTTAATATTAAAAAAATGAAGAGAATACTCAGGGTAGTCAGTTTCATACTTCTAAGTAAACTTTATGAGATGAAATAAACTAGACTTTATACAATACTAATCTTACTTTTTTAAAAAAAGATTTTATTTATTTATTTGACAGAGAGAGCACAAGCAGGGGGAGAGGGAGAAGCAGGCCCCTGATAAACAGGGAGCCCGATGTGGGGCTTAATCCCAGGACTCTGGGATCATGACCTGAGCTGAAGCCTTAACTGACTAAGTCACCCAGGCACCCCAATAAACTAGACTTTATACAATATTAATCTTACTTAAAGCATGTATGCAATGTACTTAAAAAACAGTATGAATGAAATTCATATAAATAGGAATATGACTTCAGGATTCAATGATTGCGCATATTGTTACTTTTTAAAACATTACTATGTTGTCAAGACCTGATTAATATGAAAATCAATGAAACAGAACCCTGCCTTAACTAGATGTCTTTTCTGCTACAGACTGCAATGCTGTCTACTGATAATTGCTAGTCTAGCGATGATCCAATGGATCAATGGTACCTTCAAAGGAAGCATCCAGTCTCTATTTAATAGGCCTGGAATAGAGCTAATATGGCTTAGAGAGAGACTTTTCTCATCAAACTAAAGGGTTTAGCATTTTTATTATAATGTCAAAACTGAGATACCCAGAAAGTAAAAGCAAAAAGTTCAAGCTTTCTTGTTAATTAGGGATTTACCAAAGGAAGACATGCGGAATGTCTGAAAGTCCAGTTCTATTAAAACAGGCTTGTTAGAAAATCAACCTAGATTTCCATTTATCAAATCCCTGGGTTGAAAAGCAGTGGCACCATATTCTTAATGAGCAACTTCTCTAGATAAAAACCAAGCTGACTTTATTTCTCAGTCTTCCCTCATACCTGTGAGCTGCCCCTTCCTGAGGCCCAGTTCTAAGTGTTCAAATTTCACTAATCATTTAATGAATATTAAATTACATGCTATGTGCTGTTTGACAGTATATCATGCCTCTTGACCAACTTAAAAATTGTTTATGTCCTATAATAGAATTAAAGACATACTCTTAAGATTCTGGTTAATATGCTGCTTCTCCTAGATATTAAGAGCAATTATATTTTTAGGAATTATCAGACTGGTATTTTCAAAATAACACTGAGGGCTCTGAGGTTGGGTAATTCCCTAGAGGCCTGACTTAGGTTTAGGCAGTGACCTAAGTATATTTTTGTTTCATTTTTTCAGGAATTGAAAGTCATGAAAAAATATATTTCTTCTGAAACATTTACACCCTCAGTGCCTCCCTTTCTTTACCTGTGAATAGAAATTTAATTCAATTCCGGAGTTTGATCAACAACATAAGAATGATAGTACCTGCACTTACTATAGTAATAGAGTTCTGGTGAGAATAAAAGGAAATATCAATAAAAAGCATACTTATTATATGACTTAGCATTTAAATAATGTTTAATGACAAGAAATGTTTGTTGATCTTAAAGAAGTATGAAATTTCAAATAGGTTGGGGTGGTGTTTGCTATAAATTATGTTTCTACAATGATATAAAAGAATAGAGAACATTCACATTCATGGTGACACATGTGGACTAGACCATCTGCAGTTTTAAGAAGTGTTACACTCTAGCAATTTGCATAAAATCTCAATTTATGATCTCTAGGCACTCTACCATCATTAACACTAAGAAATATTTTAAAATTGCAGTAAAATTGGAATCTTTTCCTTCAGAACTACAGATGGGAAAAGCAATTTTCTAACCTTCTCTACTACCCAGGAAAAATATTTTCTGGAGATATTAAAAGACATGTGAAGTCCTATCACAATCTATGTTAAATGACTTGGTCTTCAAAAAAATCTTAGGTGGTAAGGTAGCAGCAAGTGTTTTTTCTTTTGCTTCTGTTTTTTTAATCAATTATCTACTGTGTTATGGAATCTTAGGGCCACTAGGATATTTAATGAGTAATCAAAATGACCCAGCAAATTCAAAAGTCAAAGGTAGGACAAGAATGGGATAAAGAGTTAGTATTGAACACACCTAACTCCCTATCATGATTAAACCACTAACCCACATGTTGCTTAAGACATGTTCTGAAGCAGGGAAATTGCAAAACAACAGTCTGTGTGCTTTGTTTTCACAAATTACCTTAATGGTCTTAGAACCTGGGCAGGGTGAAACTTGGGACTTTGTGGCTTATATTTAGGTCACTATTTCTGCGTCACAGAGAGTGAGTCAAATTTTTAAAGAAACTGCAATCAAATAGCTTTTGGGGTATATTTTAGGAGAAAATGAAGTAAGCATTAAAGAGTTGTCTTAACGATTCAACAAATATTTATTAGTGGACTGCTAATACATGAATTATCAATTTCAAATCAGAAAAGTATAGGTGAAAGATTCTGATTTCTTTATTGCCTGAGGACCTCCATTTTTCTTTGCTTCCTGGCAAAGTCCTCAGGTTGAGGACTGATACTACAATTTTTTTGATTAATCGTAGTATATACTTCAGACACTTACATTTGTTCAATAGAAGGGGGTGTTTTTAAATCCAATCTTTTAAAATGGGACCATAATCCCCACACCACCTTAATGGGTACACCTCAAATACCTGGACTTTGTCACAGCAAATCTAATGCTTCTGTGTATTATTGGGGTGACTATGACCAAAAGCTGTTTTAGTAACTATGACTTAAAATACTCCTGACTATACCTCAAATGCATTGTTGGAGAAGGACAACAGAGAAATATCTTCTGAGAACTTGAAAAATAAGAGACATAAGATTGTCATTGTGAAGTACAACTCTGAAATTAACATTTAATGTAAGATAGATTATCTTATAGAAAAAATGGATTGCATTTCATCTGCATCTACAGAATTTTGTCACTTGTGATAAAGAAAAGAAAGAGTCAATCATAAAAACAAGTTAAACTTGATAGTTTGGTTTTTCTTTCTGGCTCCTCAAGCAGGTTTCTCTCTATAGAATAGAGAAGGGAAATTTATAGAAAGAAACCCAGTGGGGCTGCTGTGTTCTTGTCTGTTTATGGTTGCTGGAAGTGGAGACTATCCTACAAATCCTAACTCTACTCAGGATTTCTTGAAGCAAATACAAATATCGATCTGATGAAGTTCTTGCAGTTCTTTCCTCAATAATTCTGTTGGTAGTTTCAAAGTCATTTTGGCCATATAAAACATATTGAGTGTTGTACTCCCCAGATATTTAGCTTATTCTTGCAATATAATGGATAAAACACCTCCTCCTTGTTTAGACTTGGGTGTTTACAGAGAAATGGTGGTATGGATATCCCCCAGACCTACAGTGGGGATGAAGGTGGTGGGGATGGGGAGAGGAATGGTGATTCTCTGTAAATCTCTTCCATTTCTTCACTCTCTGAGGTCATTTATCCATTCCATCTCTGGAGTCCCTATTTACTAACCCTTTTCTGTAAGGGACCCACCCCCTTCCCTAAGCTCTTGAAATCTCTCCTAATGTCTTATTAATTAAAAATCCTTACAGTGACTTTTCTGCTTTGCCCAGGGATCTGCTTTACGGAATGAAGAAAAGTTGTTGAGGAGGTAACTGGGAAAAGAGAAAGTTCTGGTCCTACTAACAGGAGCTGTTAAGATGATGGGAGGTATAGAGGTTTGTTTTTCCCAATGAGGCCTGAAATTAAGCATACATATCACAAGGATTATATTCTTCCAGGAACTCATATCAAGTCTTTATTAGAAATTAATTTTTCACCTATTAATTTCTCCTTGTGATATGATGCTTTACCTGAGTTTTGTAACAGAGTTCTCATACATTTATTAACAGTGATAGGGTGAAGACCAAACCAATTAGGAAGGTGAGAAGAAATCTTACTCATTTTGCTTCACATAGAGAAAGGAGTGTAACAGATGCAAATATTTGGTAGAGCTTCAGTGAACTTCGAGTATCTTAATTCTCTTACAAGATAATCCATCATATGGAGATGGATGCATCAAGCAAGTTTAGTTGAATTTCAGTAAACAATATATTTGTCTAACTGCTTCTCTTTATTTTGATTTTAAGCTCAGTGAGTAACGTTCTAATGATGATTTGGTTCCTTGGGTAGGTCTGTCTACAAGAGGCAAATGCATTGTTCAAGTGGACATCAAGTACCTGAAAATCTACACTTGTATTTCTTACTATAAATTAATGAATTGCCATGGTGCTTAATTGGAGTATGTCCCAAGAAAGGATCCACTCTTGATATCCTCAAAACTATCCTTCTGAGAGAGAAGGGCTGCTGGTCAGGCCCTAGATACCTTAGGAAGCCTCTTGAGAGAGAGTCTTGTGGCCTGTGATACTATTTCATATTTTAAATTTCCCAAAAGATAATCAAGAAAATTATCTCATTATCTTAATTGTAGAATAAATAGAGAATTGAGATAAATAAAAAGGACGAGTGGTCTAAGATAAATGGGGAACCTAAAGAATCATACAGTAAGAAACTGCCTTGAAAGAGACAAAGAATGTCTTAGATCATATCTTTGCCTGGTGAGATGTTGGAAAACAATATAAGAGAATACTTAGTAAACAAAAATTAGGTGTACCAGTTCCAAAGTGACAAAAATAATTAGGGGAACTAAATTCAAAATAAGTGCAAATTATTCAGATTATTCAATAAATTATAAATATATACTTTCTAGGTGGTTGCCACAAGTAATAAAATAAAGTTTTATTTATTTATGATTCAGAATTACAATATTAATGAAGTAATCTTATTCTCAAAGTTGGTAATACTAATGAGTATCAATTTTGAGTGCTTATTATACACTTAGCATTATGCTTAGTCCTTTACCCATAATTCCCATGTAATCCTTAGAAAATCTCCATGAGCTGCTCTAATGTTACCATCCTCAATAATAAGGTGAAGTTAGGTAAAGTGTTCTAGTTTGCACAGGTAGGAAGTGATAGAATTCACTCAATACATTCAATACAAAGCCTCAGCTCATAATCATCATTCTCTATCATAGTTATACCTTGGTGTATTTAAAGACCTGCTGTAAAAGAGAAGTGATTTATTTGGGGATTAGGTTCTAAATGGTAAAGGCTGAAAGAAGAGTAATGCTTAGCTACTAGTTGGAGACAGTGTTTAAACATTATGTGTGTAAAAGAATTTGAAACCTTAAAGAGGGTTCTAGATGCAAAACATCTAGATGCAAAACATCTAGAACCCTCTTTAAGACTCAGAACCACAGGGGCATCTGATACCACTTCATTTCCCTGTTTAACCCAAGCTACCTGTTGTGACTCTAAGAAGAGTTAAGAGCCCCTCAATGCTATCTTTAATAATAATCTCATGCTTATAAAAATCAGAGTAGGAGCGCAAATTCGACTTGTCCAGATTTTGTCAAATTCCCTAGGTTCCGTAGTGCCCTGATGATGGCTTTTGATAAAGTATTATTTTTTTAAAGATTTTATTTATTTATCATGGAGACACAGAGAGAGAGAGAGACAGAGACACAGGCAGAGGGAGAAGCAGGCTCCATGCAGGAAGCCTGATTTGGGACTCGATTCTAAATTAGGCTGATGAGTTTTTGATGTTTAAATATAGATCATACTTGTAACTTCAATGCTTAAATATTTCGGGTTTATTCTTTCCTCTGTTCCAAGGTGGTCTGGTTATTCTCTAAGTATACAAGGCTGAAGCTGAAATGGAACTTCTCAATCCTCTCTTGATTTGGATACTCTGTAGCCTGAGTCTCACATCTTTAATGTCTATGTCTCATCTGCAGAGATACACTTCCTAAGTGGAAGTGTTCTAGATCCTTCACATGTGAATGCTATTTTGACTGGAAATAGAATTCTAGCCTCATTTTTTTCCTTAGAATTAATAAGGTCTCTCTCTTATTCTTTAAATTCTACAGTTGTTATTGAGAAGTGTAATGCCATTGTGATTCTTGGTTTATTGTATAGAAACTCTTTGTCTTCCTCTACATTTCACATTTATCCTTCATATGTCCTAAAATCTCATATTATGTGCCTTGATATGGCTTATTTTTACATTCTCTGTACATTTATTCAGTAGCTTTTTCAAAAAGGAAACATGCAACTTTCTGGTCTGTGTTTCTTTAATAAATTCTTCATCTCTTTTTTTCTGTTCTTTCTGGAAATCTAATCAGTCCATTTTAGACATCCTGGATGGATACTCTCATTGTTTTATACTTCTCTGTTTTCTATTTCTTTTTCATTTTCGTGTTGTTGTTGTTTTTTGTTTGTTTGTTTGTTTTTTACTTTCTAGGAAATTCCATTACTTTTTCTACTAAGGAACTAATAATCATTTTTAATTATAATATTTTATTTTGCAAAAGTTCTGATTCCTTTTTCACAACATTCTGTAGTTTTATTTTTAATAAAGCAGTAAAAATGAAATCAACTGTCATTAAAAATATGGGAAATCTTAAAAATAATAATTAATAAAACTATTAAGTGAAAAGAAACATTCCAAAAAGAATTACATGTAGCATGATGCTCTTAAAAAACAAACAAAGACCCCAAAAACAAAAACAAAAAGCACATATACACAGTTTGAAAAAGGAAAGAGTAAAGAACACAGCATTTAGTATAATGATTCACTCAGGGGAGGGGATGCAGCATTGATAGATATAGGTTATTTTTGAGGTCTTATTTTGAGGTTTTATTTCAGAGGTATATTTTAATAATAGTATATTATTAAAACTAACTAAAGAAAGTGGGACTTGGGTGCCTGGTTGGCTCAGTTGGTTGGCCATCTGCCTTCAGCTCAGGTCCTGATCCCAGGGTACTGGGATTGAGCCCCACTTCAGGCTCCCTGCTCAGTAGGGAACCTGCTTCTCCCTCTCCCTCTGTTTGTGCTTTCTCTCTGTCAAATAAATAAATAAAATCTTGAAAGAAAGAAATAAAGTCTTGAAAAACATTCTGTTATTAATTCTTGGTAAGGGGGTAAAATATACTAGGTAAGAAGATGCACTTGTAGACTACCTGAGTTCAAATCCTGGCTCTGCTATTTAGCAAGATGCTCTTGGCAAGTTACTTGGCCTTTTTATAAAATGGACATGATAATAGTGCATACCTCAAAGGGAATACTATGATGATTAAGTAAGATATTATTATAAAATTAGTAAAAACATGTCTGGCATGATCTAGACACTAAGAACTAAATATATACATGGACTATGTTCTCTTTCTGAGGTTATTAATTATCATTAATTTTCTTTTCCTTCTGTCCGTTTCATTGTCTTTGTTTTTCTCTGATTTCTTACTTCATTTGCTTTGATCTCTTTCATCTTTGAGGCTTTCTTCAAATGTCTAGCTATCTTTGGCTGTTGGTACATCCCAAAGAGCATGGTATGAAAATCCTCACTAGAAACCCTGTGAATGGGTGGCTTTATTAGGTGATCAGGCAACAAAGAAGCCTTTGCTGCAGAAAACCCGCAAGGGCAGTTTCTGGAGTTCTATTCTCTGAGATCATTCAGGTTCACAGGTAGAGTAATCCTGTCCTGGGAGGGCTGTGGGGGAGAGGAAGTAGCTTTCCTGAAGTTTTCAAATGCTGAAGCTCTCAGAGAATCTTTGGTGCACACTGACTCACTGCACTGCAGCATGCTTTTCTTCAGGTCCTGAGACTGCCACTTGCTCCAATCCTTCCTCCACATTCCATTGTCCCTGACACTAGCTGGCATCTCTCCTCTCATCTTTTTATTTTTTGAAAATATTTTATTTATTCATTCATGAGGGACACAGAGACAGAGGCAGAGACATAGGCAGAGGGAGAAACAGGCTCCCTGTGGGGAGCCCAATGCAGGACTCGATCCCAGGATCCCAGGATCAGGACCTGAGCCAAAGGCAGACTGAGCCACCCAGGCATCCTTCCTCGCATCTTTTTACCAAGTGTTGATGTGGGTTTTCATCTTTTTAGTGAATGTATACAGATAATACAACCTATTTAAGCAAAGTCTAGTTTTGTCAACTGTGTTTCTTCACATTTTTATCATCTTTGATTCTCATTTCTGTCCTTTAAAACATTTGCGTCTCTTTATCTTATTTGCTAAGCTACTAATTATATGGAACAAACATCTAATAACAAAAAACAGATCCCTGCCACTACTACTTCTACCTTATAGTTTTTAAGATTGACATAGGATTTGACTACTGGCATGACATGGTAGAAAGAAGCCAGGCCACAAACATGAAGCTTTTCCAGGCAAGTCTATTCTCCCATTTAAGTATTTGGCTCTCTAGACATTTTCAGATTCTTTTCATGATCACAGAAATACTGTATCTTGTGAAATAGTTTGCCTTTTAATTCTTTATAGACAATATAAAAATAAAAAAACTTACATTTCATTAAAAGTCTTCAAAGTAATTTTTCAACTAAGAGTATAATTCAGTATCACCTGAATCATACCTCATTAGGCTGAAAGGCAATTCTGTCCATAGTACAATACTGACCAAACAAATTGAACTAACTTTGCACAAAAGTATATTTTAATTAATTTTTATCTGAGCACATGTAAAAAGTACTTCCTATATACTATTAAAATCCTCTGCTTAATTCATACTTCTTTCCTCAGAAGCACAAGAGGAAGGTAGACTGTTCTGATCAATAGACCATGGTTTCCTGTCTTTACCTACTGAAGAAAAATGCAATTAATAAAATATTGCTGCAGAGATATATGTGAGTTCCTTTCCTCAGAAAAGCTATTCTTAAACGGAAAGAACAAAATCATTTCTATTTCCTTTGTACCTTCACTCATCAGAAAAATTTGCAGCAAATTCAAGAGTGACCAGTTTTTCAGACCTTACCATTTGAAACTACACTAGAACTATAAAGCTATAGGAGACAGTAACTGAATACCCTATCTATTTAAATAATCAAAATCCTTTATGTGATCTTCATCCCCTCATTGGTTACAGTATAATTAGTTTAACTATGATATGCAATTAGACATACTTTACTTGCATATTAGTTTAATTACAAAAGAAGTAAATAAAATATGATTGTGGTATTGCTTTTAAAATGTTGCTAAAGTAAAAATGTTTACCACAGCAAAATCAAATTTCATAGTGTCATATATATACATATACACACATCACATACATATGCATATTTATGTGCATATATATGTATACATTTATGTGTGTGTATATATGTGATATGGATGAATATATACATGTATATGTTCACTTGTTGGAATTCCTTCTTTCCTTCTTAAAAAAAGGATAATGGAAGAGCCTCTTAGGAGATCAGGTACATTGTAAATAGATAGACATTGTCCTCCCTGACCCAACACACACAAAGTAAGGTTTCCACATAAAGTATGTGGAGTGAGGCACAACTCTTTAGAATCCCTCCCCCTGCCCCCCACCCAGCATTCTAATTTTAAAGCATCTGTATTTGTCATTTCTGGGAAGGGAAAAATTAAGTGATCATTTCAGGACTCTACAAGTGTGTTACCCATAACTCAATTGTATTTTCCTTTCTATCAAGAAAAATTTCCATAACGTTTCAGCTATTCTTTTGAGAAATGAAAGAAGTCTGGTTTTCTTTGTTGATCTGTGTAGTACAGTGAACCAGATAGCCAAGTTAACATCTGTGCCCTATTGCTAAGAAAAATAAATAATTAACTGAAAACCAATAGTTATTTGGATAGAATATTGGATTCTCTGTTTATTTTCAAAGGCACAGAATTCTAACCACCCAAAGTGGCCCTTACAGCAATTACGCATTCTGGTGACTAGTCCTCTGTTGGGCAAGCCTGCCTTTAGGTCTGCTTTTCCTCATGCCACCCATCCTTGGAGGCCCTGTGATGTGATGAAAACATTTGTCCTTTGGAGAACTGACATAGATCTGAATTTCAGACAAGCTATATAACTGGGGCCTTACATTTGACTTCTCAAAGTTTCAATTTCCTCTTTGGTGAAAGGGGAAAATATTTCCTCTTGAAAGTTGTTAAGTTTAAATCAGAAAACATGTATAAAATTCCTGACACAAAGAAGGTCTTAACAAACCTAGTTTCATTCTTTCTCCTTCAAATACCAAGGTAGAAACACATGAAATCTCTAAGGATTCAAGCCCCCCAGCCCTCATTCTGGGCTGTGGTCACAGTGTGACCCAACTTCCTGGTAACATGTTTAGCCTCTGATTTCCAAAGCCCGTGCATGATGTCCTTGCTAGTTTAACCTGATGTTCCTTCATTGTCACATGTTATAATGATATTTGAATATGCTATTTATCCTTTGCCACCAACTAGGGGAAATTTCTACAGGGGAATTCAGTTCTGCTTTCACTTACAGTTGGGGATAATTTAACTGTGGATTTGCAAATGTACTTAAAACAAACTCCATACTCTTTCCTATGCCCAGAATATGGGAGTGTTCCCCTGAACATCTCTGGCCTTTGCATATCTGTATTGGTCTCCTCTTTTCTCTGACCTGGTCATTTTGGTCTTCTTACTGTGCTTGGACATATCATTTATTTGTTTATTTGCTTTGGTTACCTAGAAGGCAGAGGCCAGGCCTACTGCTGGCACTAGCATACAGCCTGGAAGAAAGAGGCTTAGAAGTGTCTGTTGAATGGATGACAAGACTAAACTCTATATAGGTTTACACACTTTAGGGGCCATCTCCTTGGATTGACAAGTATCAGGATAAAAATGTCAGAATTCATACCCCTAAAAACCAAGAGGGATTAATGGCAGGCAGAATAAATGTTTAATTGGACGTTATCAGAAAAACATCTTGCAAAAATTTTGATACATACAGACTACAAACCTCTTCATAAAATACTTTCTCCTTTGTGAAGAAATGCATAAGGTATGTCAACATACCTCCTAATGATGATAATGATCTATTATTGATTCATATAACATTCTTTTCCAAGGCTTGAGCACCTTTTAACATAAATTATTTTACCCTAACAGCTTTCCTATGAAGTACTTATCCTGATTTTATGCATATGGGAAACTGATTATTTGAATTTCCCCTTGTACCAACTCAGCCTCTGATTCTAGCCTTGTAAGTAAGCCTGTGAGCTTTCCTGCAAAACATTCATTGAAATGAAATATCTCCTTACAAGCTATTGAAAGAAATCATATTGGTCCTATCTCCAGTAAAATCTGCCCTATAATTCTCTGAATATTAGAACTTAAACTTACCAACTCATCCTGTGGAGATAGTTCTTTTGAAAACTAACACTTCTCCTTTAAAAGAGAAAAGAAACATTCTTTACATGATAAATATTTAGGGGAAAAACATGGATTTTGTTTCTAGTTCTCAGTGCAGTCAGTATATGTCATATGGTTCATGCAAAGCCAACTTCTATCAGCCAGCAAAGGTCAGCTCTACTTTTGGCAATCAGTAGGTGAACAGAAACTACACAGAACCACCTCGAAAAGGCATCAATCTGGAAACTGTGGACATCTGTTGCTGGTCTTTAAGTCACTGTGGCTGGCCACCAGCTTGGAAAACCTTAACCCACGTCAAGGCATTTCCTATGACTGATTCTTGCACTGTGAGGAGGACTTGGTGTGATCCCTCTGTTGGGTAGACAGAAAGAAGACAGAATGGGATTTGAACCTCCCTCAGGCATAAGATGTTGTTTCTGGGCTTCTCTCATCATTCTTGTACTCCAAAATGTGGAGGACAGCGCCTCCTATCTTATTTGTTTAATAAGTTTATTAATGTCACCTGTGGACTTGGCATTCTGCCAGGAATGAGATGGAAAGGCATGGGCACTGCCTTTCAAGACTTTGCATTTTAGTGGGAAGACAGGCCTACCAAGACACGATGAGAATCCAATGTAACACAGTCTGTATCAATCCAGGTTGCAATGGGTGGAGAAAAAGTGGAGAGAAAATTGCCAATTTGCCTGAAGAAGTCGGGAAATAATTCACCAAGAAAGCAATGCTTGAGGTAGTAATGAGTCAACTAGGAATTTGCTGGGGAGACAAGGCAAAAGAATGTTCTAGCAATGAGAAGAGTACTAGAGTCATGAGAGTATTTGTTGTGGTCTGAAGTGGGAGTAATTTCTTACAGCAAGTGTGTATGGTAAACAAAGAGAACGACGGAAGATGGAGCTGCCTGATGGTTTAAAGCCAGGCTGTGAATGGTTTGGAGGGCATGGGTTGAATTGTATCTTCCCCCTCAAAAGCTATGTTGTAGTCCTAATCCCCGGTACCTCGAAATGTGACCTTATTTGGAAATGAGGTTATGCATTTGAAAACTGGAGTAAGGTGAGATCTTAATCCAAGATGATTGTTGTCATTAAAAGAAGAGGGAAATTGGACACATACATGCACAGAGAGAAGACTAAGTGGAAACACACAGAGAGAGGATGGCCATGTGAAGATGAAAGCAGAAATTGGAATTATCCTACCACAAGCCAGGGAACACCCGGGGCTATGAGAAGTTGGAAGAGACAAGGAAGCATCATTTTCTAAAAACTTTAGGGACAGTATGGCCCTGCCAACACTTTGATTTGGGGCTTCTAACCCCCAGAGCAGTGAGACAGCCATCCAGTTTGTGCTACTTTATTATGGCAGCCCTAGGAAACGAATGCACTATATTAAAGAATATAGATTTGAATACAGTGGGAGTATATATTTGTATGGTAGGGGAATTACTGAAGAACTATTGCCAAAACAAGAGATTGACATGACCAGGTGTGTATGTTAGACAGAAGGCTCTGGCTAAAATGTGGTGCTTAGACTGGAGATGAGGAATGGAGTAAATTTGCAAAATTTCCAAAGCTTTTTGATCACTGTAATTAGTTAGGATCTCCTTGTCTGTGAAATAAACAAAAAGGATGGAGAAAAGATCACTCTTCTCCCTCTCTTAGTATGGCTCAAAAAGTAGAGCTATCCTGTCTGTGTATTGTTACCTGACTAAAGAAAGGGCATACTTTAAAATTCAATCTTTCCAGACTCCTTTAGTTAGTGATGGGAAGGTCACAATGAAAAATGCCGTACTAATACCATGATACAGACACTTCAAATGATTTTGATATTGATATTTTGATATTGACAAAAAATATAATTCAGTTGAAAATCTCATAACCATGAAATGAACAAAATTAATTTTCCAGTAGCAAGCCATTTGAGTTCCCAGAATGGTTTTCTTTGATTTTTATCTTAATTGGAGAAACTGATTTATATCCATATTTTGAAATGTCTATTCTTAGACAAGTAAAAAACTTGTTAAGAAACATACTGTCACTAAGATCAATACTAGGGATGCTGGAGTACAGCTGTTATTTCTGTTAGGTATATTTCCTAGAAATATCATGAATTGTGATGATAATTGGCAACTTTGATGCAAGCAAATGACTTTTTAATTGAAGTAGGTGGCATCCAAACATCTGACACTTCTAAGGCTTATATATACCCTTTAGCTGTTTCTAATCTTAAATGGTTTAAATAGATCCTGTTATAAATACAAGAGACTTAAGTATGTTTTCAGTATTTCAAGCAACATAAATGCACACACACACAGTTTACAAGTGATATATCTTTACTAAAGTGATAGAATTCACTAGAGAGCAAGAAGACACTGTTAAGGCATTCTGATTCACATTTCTGCCATTTCATCATAACCTCCTGAGACACAAAGTGTTGTACTTGCATATATGAGTAAATAATTTAATGAATATAAAACATGTCTCAATAACTTTCACTTACTGAATATCATAACTGATATTACAGAAATATTAATTTTGGGGCACCTGGCTGGCTTAGTTGGTGGGGCATAAGACTCTTGATCTTGAGGTTGTTGAGTTCAAGCCCCACATTGGACTTGGAGCTTACTTAAAAATGTATATTTTAATTTTATGACATAACCAAACATGTGAAGTATATATTTTAAATTGTATTATATTGAAGAAGCCATTTAACATGACTTCCCCTTTGCCAAAAAAAAAAAAAAAAAACATGACTTCCCCTGTTTTAAACATGAAGTATATAGTATAATAAGTTTTAAAATTATGAGATTGTTAAATTGAGACTTTTCCTAAATAAACATGGAAAACTTATGTACATAATTTAGTATTCAGATGTCTTGAACACTGATATGTAAAGTTCTAATAATCCTTTGGGAAACTTAAGGCTCAGAGAGATGGCAAGGCTCAATTGAAGGAAGCAGAAATAGCTCAGGGTAGCACTGATCTAGAGCTTGAACCCCTTCATTGTGTAGCAAATGTAGTGCTGTGCTGACATCATGTGCCCAGTGATAAGCTTTGGGTACACAAACAAAGGGTTCTGTATTTGGTGATTCCTACAGAATGGCTTTTTAGAGAGGATGGAAGCCTTATTCTTTTTAAAAGATTTTATTTATTTATCCATGATAGAGAGAGAGGCAGAGACATAGGCAGAGGGAGAAGCAGGCTCCCTGTGGGGAGCCCGATGCGGGACTGCATCCAGGGACCCCAGCGTCAGGCCCTGAGCCAAGGGCAGACACTCAAACACTGAGCCACCCAGGCATCCCAGGTTGGAAGCCTTAAACAATATTGTGTAATAGTTTCTCATCCTGCAAAACACATGCTCTCCAAAGAAAGAATAGATCTAGAATATTTGGGGGAGGGGGCTGTGGACATGGGTATCAAGAGGTGTCCTGTCTGTCTGTAATTGATATTTGTGTCAGTTTCAGTAGAGGATGAAATACATAAATCATCTAAAAGAGGAACCTAGATGCCTCACACATCTAGTCTAGTTTGTTATTAAAGTGCAGAATAGGCAAGAAGAGCAATTTCTTAGAGAAAAATGAACAAACATTTACTGATACCCAGCTATGGATCACTGCATTTCATTTAATCTTCTTAACAACTGTATAAAGTATTATCATCTCCTCTTTTACAAAGAGGAAACTGAAACACAAAACAACTAACTCACCTAAAGTAAAAAAGCTAACAAGGAGTAAAGATTTGAACTCAGGCCTGTCGACTCCTCTATACTTCAGAGCCAAATCCTATGCAGAATAAAATTTAAAGCGAATTAAGGGAGAAAATTTCAATCCAAAAGCAGCTCCATTCAATTTTTTATCAGTCAACTGTGCATATAAACCTTGGTTTTATAACCAGAGAATGGGACACCTCCTCACCTTTGTCCTCTGCCTCTCTGGGTCTCTTTCCTTTCCCTACTTTCTATTTTGTAATTATTTCCCAAAGCCTTGCTACAGTACTACTTCCTCGTAAGACTCCAATGGAGTATTTTTCAGGAGCAGTTAGAGAAGGAAATTGAGGGCAGAAGAGAATAAACTCAAAATCAAACTGAGGGGAGAAGTTGTAGCAGGCACAAACTTACCAGATAGTATGCAGGCTTTGAAGGGGTAGAAATGTAACTGGAGGTTATTGAAATTGAGCAGAGGTGAAGGGGAGAAAAAAAGAAGGGATGCACAATGAAACATGTAAAGCTTAAGAAAAAACATTTTGCTTTGCGTGTATCATACAGAAGTCTTCAAGATGTATGGAAAGTATCTTCAGCTTTCCATCCTCTATTGATAATGTTAACATTTACAGGAGCGCCATACTGAGAAGTTTAGAAACAGTATTAAAGTTCAAAAGGAAGTCAAAGAGCTCCACAAAATGCTTCATTTACACCTGAATCTATTATTGCCACACTGGTGTTGAGACGCAGCTTTCCAAAATATGCGTTTCCTTTTAACATTGATTATTGGGGTTTTGGTTGAGATATATATATATATATATATATATATATATACCAGGCAGACAGCTGAGCACTTTCATATAAAACATCTTTTAACATCTTAGCAGTAAGTCTGGGAGAAGGACTATATTTTCCCCACCATGCGGAAGAAGAAATGAGAGATCAGACAGTAACATGACTGTGTATGCCATGGATTCCAAATTTAACCTCAGGGTTCCTCTATTAAAGTCTAATGTGTTCCCCTTATACTATGCTACAGAACTTCTAAGTACAAGACTAGCCACATTAAAAATGCAAGAACATTCTATGGGTACTAGGTGTTTAATAAATATTGGTGATTGGCTGATACATTTAACTTCAAAATGCAACCCCATTGTACTCTGTCTCCTTGTCAGTGGGGTGGGGAGTGAGGCATGTGTCTAGACAATGGAAAGAACAGTTAATTTATTCACTTCCAATTTCATATATGCAGACTGACTTTTTAATTATAAGTCTTGTTTTTGTAACTGATAAAGATGTAACCTCACCTTTTTAACAATTTTCTCAGATACAAAGGCCAGACTGTTGCTTTGGTTGACAACTTGTTGGCAGTAACCACAGTTGCACTGTGGTTCCTTTGGTTGAATTTAAATTCAATTGTATTTTAGTCAAGGGAGACTTTACTTTCATCAGAACGGAATTAATGCACAATAAATACAGACATCAAATTTACTAATTGTGGTGAATAAGGATATCCAAGGGTTGCAGACTGTCAGGAAAAGCACATTACAGAAGCTAAGTACTCAATTTCAGAAAGCCTTTTAACATAAATATTTCAAAATCATCAGTTTTGTTACCATTTAACACCAATGATTTTCATTTCCCACAACCTATTCTGACATTTAAAGGAACATTAAAAAAAAATAAAAAAAAACCCTGTTGCATCGTATATAACTACCACCATATATTGCCACTTACAATTTACTGGTTTAGAATAAAGATAAAGACAGAAGAAGGTCGGCCATGGTGTATCAAATTAAACCTTTTTATGTCTTTCTTTTTTAGTTATTTTAATGTTTGATGCAAAGAAACACACTCATATATATGCACACACCACCCTGTGATCCTTTCCAAACCCATCAGCTTGGTTCAGACATCTTAGGACTTAGAGATGATGATCAAATGATATTGGAAATTCTAGAGTAAGTGGGTTGCATAATTAGTAATACTGGACATTTTCCTTATCTTCTGACAGGAGATGACCTTTGCTCCTCAGTGATAGGATTGAATGTTGTTAGGGGCCTTAGGTCATACAGAGTGTTGGGAGAGAGTTCCATGACTACTAGAACCACAGGATGGCAACCCACTTAAAGCATCCATACTAAGGAGGACTTGGCAGAAAAGACAGCTGGAAAATGGCAGCATAGAAAAAAAAAGAGGTGCCCATAATTTGAAGAAAGTTGCAAAAATGAGTTGGGCACGTGGTTTTTAATCCATCTTGGATGTTAATCTTGAAAGAACAGAACTATGATCTAATTAAGAAAATCAGATTCCATTTGCACAATTACTGAAGAAGATTTTATCATAATCAGAGAGTTATTTATATTCAAAAGCATTTTATAAACTCTCGAAGTTATATGGTTGGTAAATGGCCTAGTGGTTTGTTATCCTTTATCTGGGGATTTTTCTGCTCTTATGATTTTTCAAAAGCCCCAAATACTCTCTGATGGGAGTTTTAACCAAGTCAGTTTGGAAAGCACTGAAATACTCTGGGGATTTATCGGGTGCACCCGTTAGAGGCTCTGTACACTTTCCAGCAGGCTGATCATATGACTTGAGTTCTGAGAGTTCCCAAGGGCTGACTAGTGCATTCCTTTGCTGAGTTCAGAGCATGAGGTCCCTAAGGTGATATAACTATCTTATAGGAATGTGATTCAGAAGACTTTGATTGAACTCCCAGCTTGGCCCTGGAACAGAGCTTAGACAACCTCCTCAATACTCAGTGCCCTACTGCCTCTTTTGGAAATTGAATTATCTACTTTACAGGGTTGTTGTCTTGCTAAATTAAATTAAGTGAGCTATCTATCTATATTTATCTATCTGTCTATCTGTCTGTCTATCATCTATCTATCTCTCTAAAAGATTTTTTTGGGTAGATGAAGATTAAATTGGAAAATCAGGGAATCGTGAATTGTTTTCTTCTACTCAGAGTTGATTCCCAAACTTTGGTGAGCACAAAAATATCACTTATGGAGCCTATTAAAGAATGTCCATCCTAGAAATTTGAATTCTGTATGTCTTGCATAGGTAGAACTTAGTAACAAATGTCTTAGGTGATTCTGACGCCCTTGGTTCATGGACCCACACATCAAGAAATATAGTTTTATAATGTAATATTCTAGAAAAATTGTGAAACCTATTTTATTTGGAATCATCAGATAGCTGTGCTTCTTTCTTCCAACGTCATTTCTGTCCTGCAAACCTTCAATTTTCCAAGGCCTCTCATTCTCATCTAGAATGAGCTCCCTAAATTTCTCTCATAAATGACACTATATCAACTTTTCAGATTCAAATAGCATTGAGTTCTAGTAAGTGAGCAATAACAATGATACTGCACACTGCCTAATTATTTAAGATTGGGTAACAGGTTTTAAAAAAAAATTTTTTTTATCATTTTACCTTTTAAAATATAAGGCTCTAAAAAATAAAATAAAATATAAGGCTCTAAGTTTAGGAATATTTTCATGGGAATTATATCCCATCCTCAGGATGATGGCTTAATATAACCCTCAACTGCTATTTATTCCTTCAAAAAGTTGATTCATAAATATTTATTCCTGAAAGAGATCTTAGTAGTTACCTAGTCTTATCCATTTATTTTACAGCTAAGGAAATTATAGTCTATACCATCTGGTTTGTCCTCCAACCCAGAATCTTTACAAATGAAAAAGTTTCCCACCGAAAGGAAGCCTAATTGAGAATTAAGTCTACACTTAGAAACATTTCCCCATTGAGCCAAGCTTTGCTAGCCAGCATCCAAAAAGAATTGGTGTCTTAAATCATAATAACAATTTCTTCATATAAGTAGGATACAGGCATTTGGGTTAACTTCCTTCAGAGTATCTAAATTCATGGTATGAAAAATAAGATCATTGATTCATTTCAGAAAGAAATACACTACTCCAACAAATTACCCAGAACTCTTTTTACTTCAAGTATTGAAAGTCTAGCATTAAAAAGCGTTAAAAAGTTACTTTCTTTAAAAAGAGATTATCTGCCACATTCCATAGTAAAATCTAAATGTCTTTTGGATAATTGCTGCTTTGGGTATTTTCCCCATTTTCCTTCCACATGTATGGAAAATTTAAAGCTGATGATATTTTTAATCTTAATCCTCACCTGTTTTTTTTTTTTTTTATAGATTATTTTTGCACCTTTCAGAGAGTGTTCTGTTAGCCCAGGGCCACACAGCTAGCAAAACTCTCTGGAACTCATGCCTCTAATTCTCTTCTTCAATCCTATAAAGCTTTGAGAGATATTGATTCTGCAAATGTAAAAAATTAACTTATCGAAAAATAGCACACATAAAATGGGAACTGGCCAAAGAAACCCTAAGAATATTGTTTTAACTGGAAGTTGTACCATTAAGTGCTACAACTTACTGTATTCCTGTTATGGCTCTTTGTGATATATTTATCATTGTGTGGGAACAGTTTAATCTACTCCATACAGAGCGCAGTAGGGGCTCTCAGTGGCCTCAAAATATGATGGCCCTTGCCACAAACAACTAATCTAAATTTCTTGCAGGTGGCAGGTCCAGCTTTTTTTCTAAAAGGAAATAACCCTTCTCTAAAAGTCAAATTTGTTTTTAAAGCTGCGGTGTCTTTAACCACTTCTTTTTCCAGTTTTTCAGTTGACACCTTGTCATGACTTACGGTGGGTTGCATCAATCATTCTGGGTTCTTACAGAAAATATTTTGTGGTGGTGACTATCACATGCAAGAAGCTAAGTGCCCTTTGTGGGTGACTGCTCAGGTACCTCTGATTTCTTGCCAAATCATTCAGAATGCCGCAAATCCATTAAATCTCTCCACAGGGAGGAAAAAATTCCCGCATCCTAGAGAGAGAATTTATGAGTTCCTTTCAATCACCACAAATGAAAGCCACCCTTAATATTCATTAGAGATTTTATGGTGGCAATATGCATTATCTATTCGGATGCCCCCCTGAAAGGCCAATTTCCCTTGAAACCTTGCATGGCTCCAAGCCATTCTTTGTAGAAACAATGGCCTATGTCCAAGTGGAATCAAGGGAAGCAAATGGATGACATTTCCTTATCCATTGGTAATGATTCCATTAAGTCACTATGGTGGTTCTGAGCTTCTGAGTTTTAAAAATTGAAGGACAGATTTGGAATGTGCAGTCATGTCATTGTGTCACTTCTCTGCTGTCATCTGTGTCCATATGTCCTAAAGTGAATGGGGCTTTTCGGTTTGCATCACAAAAAAAATGACTTTCAAAACTGACATTTCTATCATTTGGAGAAAGGTGTGCACTGAGGACCTAAGTCTATGAGCCCAGGGGCTTTTCATTCATCTTTCTACCACCACAGTTCAAGTCACTGTCATCTTGTACCCCTAGTCTAGTCTCATTACTATGGAGAGTGATCTTTCCAAAATATAAGCTTCATCACATATCTCACACCTTCAACAAATAAGGAGCAAACAAACAACAACAACAACAAAAACCAAACCAGTGGCTTAAAACACTTCTTGTATAGATTTCTACTGCTTTTCAGGCACAGAAGACAAAACTTAGATAACCAATTAAGCCATAATGGTGTGACTCCTTCCTCAGACTTACCTTGTACCACATCTCCTTGTTCTCTCCAGCTATCCGACATCATCGCCTTCACCGAGCCATGAGCTCTCATGGCCCTTATCAAAGTTTTCATTTCATGTTTATTTGTGTGATTATTTCTATTTTTGTCTCTCATTGGACTATGAGGTTCACAGTGCCTGTTTCTGCCCAACATTTTATCCTCCTTAATGTAAATATTCCAAAAACAATGTAAATATTCCAAAACAAAAATTTTAAAAAGATTTTATTTATTTATTCATTCATGAGACACACAGAGAGAGGCAGAGACATAGGCAGAGGGAGAAGGAAGCTCCCTGCAGAGGCCTGATGTGGGACTCCACCCCAGGACCCCGGGATCATGACCTGAGCCAAAGGCAAACACTCAACCACTGAGCCACCCAGGCGTCCTTATTCTAAAACAAATTGTTCAGGGAATGAATAAATGACTTCTTGAACTTAATCCATTTTGTGACCTGGCTAAAAATCCCTTTCCATGAATGAGAAGTAGGCTTCTGTTCAGGTTGGGCTTAAGGTGAGCTGCAATAAGGCCATATTTCTAATCCAACTATTTATCAGTATGGTTGAATTTAATAGCTAGGAACCATGAGATGCATAAAGATCTCACACTGAATATTCATATGGGTTTTTAGAGTGAATTCAACCAGTTGCTTTACAACCTCCTAGGAAGGAGAGGGAGCATGAATTTCTTTCCTTCATTTTTCATTCTCTTCTTAAAAAGGTGAGTTATGCCTGAGAGTTATATTTTGACACTGAAATAAAATATCATGAAATGCATATGTGATATGGCTATGATAAATATATGAAAGGAGCCTGTAAAAGCTAAAATAATTTTGTGTAAGTAAAATACTGTTAATATGGTGATAATTTGAGAAGTCAGAAAAGGGCAATGGTAAGCACAGCACGTACATCCCCAGGCCCACCTTCTCCCCCCGCCCCTCCTCTTTCTTCTTTAAGATTTTATTTATTTGAGAAAGAGAGAGAGTAGGAGAGTGGGGAGGGGCAGAGGGACAAGCAGACTCCCTGTTGAGTGAGCAGCCTGATGTGGGGCTCAGTCCCAGGACCCTAATAACATGACCTAAGCCAAAGTCACAGGCTTGACTGACTAAGTCACCCAGGTGTGCACACACCTTCTTTTTGCCTGCATGATGTGACTGCTAGGACAGCCCCAGGAAGTTAAAAGAGGAGTTTCACCCTAGCCTTACTGTATACATTTGAACTAGGCAATTCTGGCTTTCTTATTTCCAGGGAAAAAAATTGGGCAAACTTTGTAAAAAAAAATCTTAAAAATAAATGTAAACTAGCAATGTACATTTGATACATTATCTCATATGATACGATATCACAGAAAATAAGTAAGACTCTAATGCCAAGCATGTATCTTAGCCATCTTTGTGGCCCCACAGCCCAGGGCAATACCTGATATCATAGACATTATGCTGTGTTCATTGAGTAAAGGATAAATAATTATAAACACAGAATTGTACATTATAATTAAATAGTATTATTTGCCACTAAAAATAGTAGCTCTTCTTCATTAAGTTCCAACTGGGTATCGGGTACAGTTAAACACTCATCCAATTCTCACAAGAATGCCACAAAGAAATCTTCATTATGACTATTTAATAGATAAGAAACTGAAACTCCAAGAAATCAATTGGCCTAGTCATACAGTAAGCATTGAGGCTGCACTTTAATACTAGGCTTATTTGTCTCCAACACACATGGAATTTCTACCCTGTGCTGTTTATCTTTCTCCTGAAAAACAAAAAACAAAACTTAGAGACAACTTACTATTAGGAAAAGTCTGGACTAAGAGTTAGGAGGTTGGTATTCTCTATCTGCCACCATCTGCTGTGGGACCTCAGGTGATCCACTTAATCTTTCCTGTGCCTCAATTTCTCCATGTGTAAAATGGCAGTAATATTTTACCTAATTCATAGAGCTAGAATAAAATAAAATATGAGAAAAGTTATATTGTACCTTGAAGGCAGGGACTCTATTTATTAAGCTATTAAGCCCCTACCTTGAATTGACACTTTCACATGGATCATTTCATTTTACACTGTAAGTTAGGAACTAATATCTTCATTTTCACAAATGAGAAAAGCATAGATAAGTCACTAGCAGAGTGTCAAATGTTATAAAGCCATAATCTTAGCAGGAAAACTTTTGACTATTATAGATGTGAGCTTAAAATCCAGCTCTGTCACCTACTATTGCATTGCACAAATTATTTAACCTCTTTGAGCTTCAGATTTTTATCATAAAAATGGGGATAAGAAAAAAAAATGGGGATAAGAACACCACCTTAATGAATCATGACACAAAGATTGCATATATAAAAGCACCTGAAATATAGTCAAGTGCTAAGTCAATGGAAGCCATGATCATCATTAGATTAATGTGCCTGCCTGGTCAGAACAAGATCTCAAAGGCATGAACCACTCAAGGTGAAACCTAGTGCATGTGTGTGTGAGTGTATGTGGTGGCTGATGGTGGCAAAAGAGGATTCCAACCCACCACTCTTTATCCTTCAGAGCCCCTGTTCTTCTGCTCTCCTCTCTACAATCTTCCTTAAATTTCACCCACCCATTTTTCAAACTAGAATTCAGTCCTCTGAAATGACATTAAAAAGGATTTTTAGAAGCAGTTCTTTGTGAATGGCAGAGCCTTCTTAGCTTCTGAGAATGAAACTGTAGACATTGTCATTCATGAAGAAGTTTTCATGGCCTGGGGAACCTGGCTGTATCCCAAGAGAAGTCTATATTCACATACACAGTTGCTGGTTCAGGACATGAGGGAGAGAGAGAGGAAGTCGCTGGGACAGAGGAAGTACAGTAAGGGAAAAGAGAAGAAAACAAAACAAACCTAAACCTAAAATAGCTTATGCAAAAGCAAAAAAAAAAAAATGATAGAAATAAGGTCACCAATGGTCATCTCAAGAGTGAAACAAGAACTGCTTTTAAACCGCTGAGAGAAAATCTTTATGCCCTAACCTTTCTGTACATAGAATTCATCATTCTCAGTATGTCTTCATTGCTCCAGACATTGAATGTAAAAATAAAAATAAAATAAGACCTTTAAATAATAGATAGCTCTCCCTCATTCTAAAGAGGAAGGAACAGAAAACTATGGATATTAAGCAATCTGACCCACGGTGATTCTAGTAAGTGACAGGGTTGAACTCCCATGTGACTCTCCTGGCTTCAACCTGTGCTCCTTTGATGTGTAATAAGGCCTCTACCATCCCACACCACACCCTCAAAATATGACTCTTGCCTTTAGCTTGCTTAGCAAAAAACTTGAATTTTGAGCTTGTTTCTCTGCCACAAAAGAACATCTACCAATACCTGGAGTGTTTTCTTTTTTTCTTTTTTTTTTTTAATTTTTATTTACTTATGACAGTCACACAGAGAGAGAGAGAGGCAGAGACACAGGCAGAGAGAGAAGCAGGCTCCATGCACCGGGAGCCCGACGTGGGATTCGATCCCGGGTCTCCAGGATTGCGCCCTGGGCCAAAAGCAGGCGCCAAACTGCTGCGCCACCCAGAGATCCCCCTGGAGTGTTTTCTAAGGCTCATTATATACAGTGTTCTAATATTCAGGTTTCTCTACTCCCAAAAGTGGATGTCCAGCTTTAGTGATTTCTTTATTCTTTTGAATCATGCAAGAGTTAGGTTCTAATTAGGAAGGAGATTTATATCTCTCATGGTCAATGCATCCCCTTCATACTGATGCTCTTTGTCTTCCCATTTGAGGATCTAATGAAAAAAATTTCAACTTTCTTGTGGAAACTAAAATGTAGTTATAACTGATTATCACGGATCCTATTTCATCATCAGAGAACTATTCTAAATGACAAATATTTCATGATGACTCTAGAAATATTTTATTGTGGGAAGTACCAATTCAACTTTCTCCCTAATTTGATGCATTTCAGTAAACAAGCACAGAATAACAAAACAAAACAAAACCAAGAGAAAAGTGGGGCAAAATCCTAGGGCAACACATGAAGAAGGATTCTTGGTTTCTCTCACAGTTTTAGAACTAGATCACAGGTTTGGTATTCTCACAGATACGCGTGAGATTTGTGCAACTGGGAAAAACTACACACCAACCCATATGATTAGACTGGTTTTCATTCTTCATTGTTCTGTCTCAAAAGTCTAATTTAATAATATCTCCAGTTATTGTGAACTTGGAGAATAATACTTCACTCTTGTAGAGAAATTTTAGTTTTTCACTTTATGTTTATTTTTATTCTACACAATTTTATTAGAAACGATATTTAAGAATTTTATGCACATTTACAACTTTCCTCAAACTCAACCCTAAAAAAAATCCATAAATCTAATACCTTGTACTTTTATAATATTCTGTGATTTGTTTTTTCTATGAGCTCTTTTTAAAATTTTTTTAAATTATTTTTTAAGATTCCATTTATTTATTCATGAGAGACACAGGCAGAGGAGAAGCAGGTCCTTCAGGGAGCCTGTTACAGGACTCAATCCCAGGACCCCAGGTTCACGCCCTGAGCCAAAAGTTGGTGTTCAACCACTGAGCTACCCAGGTGCCCCTAAGCTCTTTTTTAAAACATAATATTTGTTTGTATGTCTTGCAAGATCTCTTCCAGAATTATTTTATATACAAGTACTGTAATGTGTTTGTCATCCTAGTGAATTTTTATACCAAGGACTGTGATTACTTGTTCCCTTCATTTTCAACTTGTCCTCTTAACCCATAAACTCTTATTATATATATGAAATAGAGATTGGCCATCCCCCCAGGTACACAGTTCTAAGCTCATACATCCAGATTAAGTGGCTCAGGAGGCACTTAACATGAATTTGCTAACAAGTGAATGAGTGGATGAATGAAGGAATGAAGACATCAATCAGCTGTTGCAGCATCTCTTATTTGTCAAACTCTTTTCTTGAGAAAATGTTAATTTTCCTTCCATCAAACATTATACTATAGTTAAATGTTTGTCATGTAAAATATTCATAATTCATTATTTATTCTTGTTCATTTAGGTTTTTAGAATTATTTTTAGAATCTCAATTCTCAAGTTCATCAATTTCAGTACAGAATATAGTAAGTATAGATATCTTTTGGTATTTTTGTATCACATTTTTCTAGTTTTCTTTTTGATTTTCTCAGTCCAGATTATCATTTACTCTGCCTTCTTTTTCACAAGTTGTCCAAATCTATTCCTTGAATCGTGTTCTCTTTCCATACTACCATAATTCCAATGTCAGCAGATAAAAGTTAAAGCTGTTCTAATAAATGTTTTTTGCTGTCATGGTTGAACACAAGGGCATGAAACTATGAGAAATTATGTATGGATGGTTCATAGCCTGCCTCCCTCTGGGTTGATATGTAAGCAGTCTTCTTAGTATGTCTTATTCAGTGGGACCAGGGAGGCTTTTTGGTAGGAGTCTAACATCACTTACGTACAAAGAAAATAATGGAATCTATGAAATTCACGTGTCCTTTTTTTCCTAAACTATGTATTTTCTTACTCTCTTTTTACTTGTCCTCTCAATCTTTATTCCTTTTTTTCTTCAAAGTGTACATCATGGACTCTTACTTATCCATCTACATTTTTAAGCTTCCATACAAATAGGTAGAGAATAAAGGAAAGACTAAATGATGAAACAGTTTAAACAGAGCTATGAAGATGAAGAAAAATCAGTGTTTGGTATCACCTTGCCAACAGAAGACTGTGTATGAAAGAGACTTGTTACCATCTAGTTAAGAGGGCAGATTAGGTGAATGAGTTTGCGTTTGACCCCGTTGGTGTTGGGGAGATATTTAAAGGTTTGTGAGGGGAGCAGTAACATTAGAGTTGAGCTTTGGAATCATTAATCAGGTAGATTAGTCAAGTAAATTAATCTGGTAATGACATGTCATGTTGATTGAAGGAAGTAGACCAGGGTCAGAGAGACTGGGAGAGATTGCCAAGGTGGAGAACAGAGAAAGTAAAAGAGGCCCACAAATAGCTTATCCTGCTTTGGTCACTCTTCCCCCACAGATCAGTAATTTTCTTGGTCAGTATAAAAACTCTCATACCACTTAGCAGTGGGTCTATGGGTCCCCAGAGCATTTTCCCATGTCAATAATTAGCATAACCACTATTCCCCATTTGAATTGAAAGGTTAATTGTAAAATATTTTGTTCCTTTATTTTTTTGGTGAGCTTTAGCACACATCCTGTTCCTCTCACTGAAACAAAATTTTCCACTGTCCACACTTTCTCTTCTGGTGCAGTTGTGACAGGTTCCAATACTACTCCAACAAGACCTTAGCTCTCCACTCTTCTCATCCTCTTCTTAGGTACTTTAAGATGCTTTAAGTAGAGCTCTATTTATTTTCTCACCTTGAGATTCTGTATTTAAACTTCACCTTTTTTTTCTTTGATTTTTATCTCATTTTCATTATTACCTTTCCATCCACACTATATTAGAATTATCCTGTACTTGAGTTCTGTTATTTCAGGTCTTTTACTTTCCTTATTCCTGAAAGAGCTTTTGCTATTATCACTTTTTAAATGTATCACACTATTTTTATAAAATACTTTGGACATATGAAGGGAGAAATGGATATTTACTCCCCCTTTTCATGTCAAGATTACTTTGATTTGTTAATGTCACACAAAAAAAGTTGTTTATCCTTCTTATAAATCTGAAAAATAGTCCTAGGTTTTGAAAAGTATGTTTGCTATTACCATAACATCATATTAAAGGAAGTTCTCATCTTCTTTACAACATATACATTTCATTCTTTCTTGCCCTTCTTCTCAACCAAGTCTCTTCTGACTCACTTTCCTCTTTTGTTAAGATGTTTCAAACTCTTAGCATGCAGAGCTTCTTTGTAAGTACCCTTTAATCACTCTTCTTGTAAACTGATTGTAAACACTTGGCTTCAAATATTATTTTTGGTTATCTCCACTATTACCTTTTTTAAAAATGCATCTGAAATCCCCTCTCTATGCCACTCACCTCAGATATGAAAAAAAAAACAACAAAAAAACCCTGCATCTCAAGGAGTTTTCTTTCACACTTCTCTTGTGGAGTATACACATTCATAAATCTGGTCTTTTATCTTTCTCAGTTTATATCAATTCCTTAATCACTTATCTTTCCCCACAGTCCAAATCCCATAGACCTTGCAAATGACTAATATCTGTGTGTGTCTCGTCCTCCTCCTGTTGACTTCTGTGAAAAGCCCTTCACAAAGAATACATTTCCCTGTCTGGTTTCAGTTTGTTTATGGTATCTTGACTGAATAAAATGTTGCTTCTTCCCAAGCCTAGCACAAGTCTCTGGATTCTTTGGTTTGGGTATGAATTTTACCTACTATCACCTGAGTCCTGTCACCATTTCCTTTCACCTTCCCAACAGCCCTGCATGGTAGATGTCAATAACCTTTTCTTACAAATGAGTGTTTTCAGTACACAGAGTCACTCACAAGAGAGGAGACAAGCAGGTCTGAAAGCAATGTCCGAATCGGAACTAGTAGGTTAAAGGAGGGTGAGGGGTTTGCCTAAATTCACTGTTCTGGTGATGTCAAAACTGGTGTTAAACCCAGTTCTATCAGAACCAGCTTTGAGGTATGAGCCTGTAGTGGGATTACCAGGGAGTCAGACTAGGGTGGATAAGAACTTTCTGGAAGACAAGTCAGTTTCAGGTAACCTGAAAACTCTGCTTTGCTAACAGGATCAAAGACTCTCGGAATCTACTGTTGCTGAAATAGCTGAAGTCAAGGAGAAACTAGTGTCTTTGTGGATTGGTTTCATTTTCTCTGAAATGTGAGGTTTTGGCTCAGCGCCAGCATATCTACATATGTTGGTACATGAAAAAAAAAATCTGGTCACACTTTTACCCTTTAAAATTGCAAAAATGTCACCTCTGACTACCTGTCATTGATGGTAAGTAACACTCATTTCAGAAGCACAACTTTTCCCTCAACACAATTTGCCTTCTGTACCTTCTATAGAAGGAAAGTGAAAGTATAACCTAAATAATAACCCTGCAATTACTACAGAAAAAAAATACCAGCTATGCTAAAATGAAACGGGGTATTTTTCACTTGGTATTATTATAGAATATATGTGTAGAATATAAAAATAATGATTTGCACTCATCCAACTTCTTTCATTCTGTGTCTCAAATCCCTGAGTGTAAGTGGTCTCATTAAGTTTACCAAACCAATTTAACTCTAGCATGTTCTTGAACCCTCTCTCCAAATCCAGCGAGGTTTTCCTGTCACAAATACTGAACATTATCATCTGAAATTCTGAATATTCTGTAGATACGTTTGACCTTCTGCAGATAAAATTCATTTACTTAATCATTGAGTTATGTACTAAAATAGACAAAACCACCACCACCAAAAAAAAGAAAGAAAACTGTTACTATGTATATATACTTCAATCTAGACACACATTCACAGACACACATACACAATAACTTTTAAGTATAACCAGATTAATATAAGAACAGAAGAACAAGAACAAATATCTTATGTAGATGTATGGAAACAAAGTGCCCTGGTTTCTAAAACTCCACTCATTAGTTAGCAAATGCCACTCAAATATTAATTGAAGACCCATGATATCCTAGGGACAATGGAGGATACAAAGATAAATTACTGATAGCAAATAAACAAATGCTCAACTAATTCCACTATAGGTGGAATACGGTAAGCTCCGTGAAGACAGGGGCAGTGTACGTATTGTTTGGCTTTGTATCCCCAGAGCCTAATATTGCAAAGTGGTATACAGGGATGCCAATATATGTTTGATAAATCTATAATGAAAGAATAATGCCCTTATGTTTTCTCGAAGTTCAAAGGAAGGAGTGATTAATTCTATCTGGCATGACCCAGGAAATCTTTCTAAAGGACAAAGTGGTCTGAGCTTTATGGGCTAGTGTCCTGGTTAGAACGTAGGTGAGAACAATATGGTAGGAAGAGGCCAATACATAAACACAAAGACAGAGAGGCGGGAAAGTACAAAACAAGTCATCAGGAAGAAGCAAATCATTCCATTGTCAGTCCAGCACAGGAAAAGCACAAGGAAGTTGTAGACAAAGGCGAAAAGTTAAATGGAGGCTAGGCTACTAAAATACAGAACCGCTGTTAAGGGCTCCAGATTTTACTCCTGAAAGAAGCTCAAAATATGTGAATTTAGATTCTTACACCGGCTTTGCTACTTGCCAAGCAGTCATCATTCTTGATCCCAATTCTGAAGCTGTCAAGGGAAGTCTTCAGAAATTCCTGATTATATTACCAGTAGCTCTCTAAGAAAATACTCCAGGCAGAAGGCTGCAAAGCCCAGTGGCCCCAAAAGAGAAGATGAAGACAAGGAAATAGGAGAGATGCTCCTAAAAGTAACTGATGTTGGACACTTTATCCATTCCAAGTGTGCTCCTAAACACTTGTAATATTTAATGCGGTACTTTGAACACAGATTACTTTAGCTCTAGCCTGCAAAGACCTAACTTAATACACAAGTTTTGAAAGGTGTAAAGGGCCACAAGCCTCTTCAGAGGGCCCTAAATGCACCCCAAAATATGGCCTCTGTCTGATGAGAGACCGACTCTTAAAACAAAATGGCGTAGAGTCAGGTTCCTGGAAACACAAAGTTGTTCCATGAATTGACTATAAGCACAAATGACCAAGAACTGTCATGAATAAAGGTATAAAATACTTGCCTTAAGAAACTTACAGTCAAGGTGGAAAAAAAGTTGCTCTTAGGTCTTAGGATGTTTGTATTATTTAATTTTGGTTTCTCGATTGTCTCATAAATTTAGTATTACTATTTCCATCTTAAAATTGAGAAAATTAAGATGAAAAGGTTTTAAATAATTTGCCCAACTCAAACAAGGAGCAGAGCTTGGATCCAAACCCAGATTTATGTAATTCCAGAGTCCATACTTTTTCTTTCATACCATATAGCGTTAGGGCCTAGTTTAGTGTACAGGAAATACTATGTCAGCTAAAAGCAGTATCCTTAGCATTAGACTGTCTAGATTCTAGATCTTGTCTCCACTTTTTGTTAGCTCTGTGACATTTTGTTAGCTTTTTTGTTAGACCTGTTGTTAACTATTTTGTGCCTCATTTTTCTCGATTGTAAAGTGGGGGACTTAGTATTAGAATAACATTCCCTATCTTACAGGGTTGTTGTGAGATTTAAATAAAATAGGAAAGTGCTTAGAGGAATGGCAGGCACACAGAAAATGCTTATTTAAATTAGCTATTATTTGTCAGTGAAACTTCATTACTGCAATGAGTTAGACAATTCAATCCACATCTTGATCTGAATCAACATCCAAAGTCTTCCTTCAACTAAAAAAGAATCTCTAAACAACGCTGTGTAGCAAATTTATTTGAACACAAGGAACATACACATTAGTAAGATGATAGGAAAAGTCATGAGAGCTTCATTGCTTTTTGGAAAGACAACTCTAGTTCTAGTAACTTTCCTGACACTGATGAATTTGACTGATTAGCACTTTTGTTATCTGTTTATTTCCTGCTGGTACAAACATCCAGGTGAGATGACACATTTCTTTAGTTCACAAACTTACCCAAGAATGTGGGAGATCCATATCTGTCCATGAAGACTTAAGTTGTGGTTGGTGAGTACAGTGGGAACAGTTGTTCCAAGTTCCAATTTGGGCAATTTGGAAATCAACACATGTCCAGAGAGGGTTTTCTGGAAAAGGCTGCCAGCTGGTCCACTTCTGAACTTCACCTTCATTGTGGGATAACATTTCTGCCAAATTGCATCCAGGTGAAGTACTGGATCTAGCCAGTGATGCAGAAATAGAATTCAGTCCAGTCTCCGTTTCTCCCCTTGTGCTAACGTTATTAATTTTCTTTCCTTGGGATTTGGCTAATTTCATACAGGAAACCAGTGTTTCATCTTCATCTTCTGAATGACAAAGAAAAATAAGAAGTAGATCTGTCTAATAATTTTGCACATGTAGAAATTATGAGTATTATATTTCCTTTTATATAGTAGAAATAAATGAACACCATAGAATAAGCCAGGAAGTCATTTAATTTCACAAAATAGTTTATAATTGCAATTCTTTGAAGAGTAATCCTTTGTATAGTAAATGACTTGCTTTTTTTTTAAGGTTTTTTTTTTAAAGATTTTATTTATTTATTTATTTATTTATTTATTTATTTATTTGAGAAAGAGACACGAGCATGAGAGTGAGAGAAATGACAAACGGTGGGGGGGGGGCAGAGAAGCCAACTCCCTGCTGAGCAGGGAGCCTGATGGGGGGCTTGATCCCAGGACCCCGGGATCATGACCTGAACAGGAGGCAGACACTTAACTGACTAAGCCATTCAGGAGCCCAATGACTTGTTTTATAAAGACATTTACCCAGAACATTTTGAAACTGTATATAATGATTAAATTCAGTTTAACTACAATGCTTGAAAGCCACGTGAAAATAATATACTGAAAGATATTCGAGAAAAATTACAAATTAAAAAAAATTCCACACATTGTATCAACATAATATGGTGTGCTTATATTATTAAATTCTGTTTTTTATATTATTAAATTCTTAAAAAAATTTTTTGAGGTAATATGTGTGGAGCACATCATAAGGAAGTAAATGAAATATTCCCTTTACATAAAAATAATGAAATCTCAGTGGACATGGGCTGAAATCCTATTGATATATTAGTATTTTTAATACAAATCTATAAAGAGATTTATGTACACAGTGTTTCTCATGGTGAAATATTTTGGAAATGGAAAAACAGATGAGAATACAACAAAAAGAAGGTATATATTTATAGTATATAATTGATTAGTAAGACCTATATTTACATATGGTGAAGGGTCTGATGAAATTTCTGGTAATATACAAAACAGTTCCAGAAAATAGAAATATATGTTACCCATAGTAAATTGTACCATATCATTGAATCTCTTTTAGTTAAAACATTTAACTGGTGTAAGTAAAAGATTATGATTAATAGTATGTAATCGTGCGTAAATAAATGAACATCCAAGTTGCATGTCATGATATGCCATTTTGCTGTACTCACATCAGAATTGATAAATACTGTTTTCTGTGGCCAAAGAATGAGGATAGTGGATAGTGCTGACCCTTCTTATCTCTTTCTCTCACTGTATCCCTGAGTCTGGTCTTGAAGGGAAGGAGAAATGGGGCATATAAAGCAAAATTCAGTAATAGGGTAAGAATATCTGTTTCACAAATAAATAAATTGGTAATTTAAAAACCCTCAACATTTAATGATCATTTTAAGGCCTTATCAAAATGGCCTTCATTTAATATATGCTAACCCAGTTCCCTTCTCAAAGAACTTTTTGCAGCATTTTGACTTCTTACTTATGGAGATTTATGAATGTAGGTTTCATCTCATTCAGACTGGACACCCTGTCTTTCTTGGTCTGAACCAGTTTCTGTAGTCTCTTTAACGTTCCCACTGATTTGACTGGGTCACCTGATTTTACAGCCTAGCACAAACACAGCTCAAGGTAAAGACAAATTATTCTTCACAAAAGATCAAATATAAAATGTGTCGAGATCATAAATGTGGGAAAATTAATAACGTGACCTTAAAACCTGTAGCCTGAGACAATTTTAAGCAATAACTTGAAAGCAGACCATTTTTTTGGTTTCAAACTTGTAAAATATATTACAACTGGCCAGTCATACTAAAGCAGGGCGTTTTTTACTTTTTCCGTTTTTTTTTTTAACTTCAAAATCCAGCCACATGGATTGAATCTGGAGCTATCTATAAATGAGTTGCTCGTGCTCAGTGTGAAATAGTGGAAAGGAACAAGGTCTTTGCAGGATAACAAAGAAGGAATGAGAGGTTTAAAGTTGCTCCTTTTGAGTGTTGGAACAGATTGAGGGCATGCACACACAAGAAAGCAAAACTCAGATTTTCTTCATTTTTCTGTTTGGAAATTTCTGATAAAACAGAATTACATTTTAAGTATGAAATGTTTTCAAATAATATACTTTTCTTTAAACAGCCTCCTACTTTTTAGGAGATAGACACTGAGCAAAAACAAAACAAAACAGCCAGGGCATTCTGTATTATGCTTCAGTTTGTAAGTGTCACTGGTTTTGTTATAGCAAAAAATATAGATAGAAGAATTAATACTGCGTAATGACTCAAAATTTCTTTGAAAGATACAGAAACACTTCCCACTAGTTTAACATCACAAACTAGTTTGTATTTATGTTGATTTTATTTACTGTATTTAGGATAGCTTACTCTTAACGATTTCAAAATATTTTGGAAACTAATACTTTATGTGCTAAATTTAATACTAATTGGTCAAATGATGGTATTCTGTGCTGTTAACTAGATATGAAGTAATACATAGAGGAACACTTGTTTTTCATACAGAAATCTCTGGACTCAGAAATATTTTTGCCTCTGCTTTTGCCTCATTCTTTCCACTGAACAGCTGATAAATGACATCTAAATAGATACTGCAGTTTCCAAAAGGTGAATGACTTGCTTCCTCATTAATATTTGAATGAGATATATTGATAATAGTGCTTTCCAATCATTTAAGAGAGACTAAGCCCAAAGAAATGTTTGCAAGAAAAGGATCTCTGGCACACAAACATTTCCAATCATTATTTTCAGCACTTACTCTTGGTCTTTAAGAATGACTTTGAGCAACCAGTATAAACTTGATATTCTGTCTCTGCATAATAGCACCTAAGTAGGAAATGTGATGTTTTGTCAGAGCAAGCCATACCTGTTTGCATTAAATAAGTGGGAAAATATTGAAATCATTTTAATCTTTCAGGGAGGCCTATGATGAGATTTTTCTTAGATATGCAAAATATTCCCTCTCTTTCCAAAGGTCATGCTCAGCTCAACACAATTTCTATTGCTATTTATTTTGGTATTATTTTCTCCTGAATTCCTTTTCAGTATTTTCTAAGTTACTCAGTTTTATAGGCCCTGTAACTCAAGAAGAGTCATTTTCTAATCTTTAGGCCCTTCCAGAAATAATAAGGTGACATTGCACGACCATTGAGCATGATGATTTTCTTTGTTGTACTTCTTTTCATATGGCAACCTCCTCCTAATACAGCCAATGCTTAATTGCTCCTCTGAAACACTGGCATCAAAAATGGCTTTCTCCCTCCCCTTGTGAAAATGACTTTCACTTGATATAGGGATAGGTGTTATATACTGAGGTAAATGAGTTTCATATTAATGATTTGCCCCTTGGAGGAATGGAAGCATTTGTATAGAGTCTAAATTCATGCATGTGAGATCTCATAGAGCAGAGGTGTTAAAACAAACTGACCTCTTTTTATTTCATTCAGACTGTATCATAGTCTTTTTAAAGCACAATCTCATTAACTTTTGTATCTTTAATCACTCACGGATCTTTGAGTTAACACAGATCATTTTATTCATTTTTGAATCCCATATGTCTAGGATAGTACATGGCTAGATAATGTTTGCTAAATGTAAATATACTCTTGAGTTCATATATATATTTTATCCACCAAAAGGATTATCTGTAGTAAATTTTCTTACACTGGACTGAATACTCTCTAATGGCAAAGTACTTTCAAAAAAACCGTCTCTTGCTATCAGGTGGTACATACCTGAGGGATGAAAGTTAGAGTAAATATTATGATAAGAGACATAGAATCATTAAGATTATCTGTTAAAAAGAAATCTTTTAGAATATTTTCAAAATTATGTTAGTCACTATAGTCCCCTAATCTGTTACCTGTGTGTTTGTGCTGGATTTGATTAAAACTTATAGTATTGAGCCTTTTAATTTCCAGATATCTTCTAAGAAGACTTGTAAATTGAATTTACCATTCAACCAATCCACAAACTTTTATTTAGCACACCACTGTATGCCAAGCAGTATCACACATCCTGGGTATATGGCATTGAGCAAGTAAAATGAGACCCCTGTTTTCATATACTCTACATTTTAGAGGGAAGTGACCTACCATAAACATATAAACACATATATAAACAAGAAAATGTGACATATGTTATGCTAACAGTTAAAAACATGACTGTGGATGGGGAGGGTTACAAATTTATGTTGGGTGATGGGGAGGGTGTGGCGGTCTCACTAAGGATACTGAAACTGAGGCCTGAATTATAAGAAGGAACAAGATGTGAAGATGTGGAGACAGTTTTGAATTCAGTGGATGGTCAGGTGGGACTTTTCCAGAACTAAGATTTGCATGACAAAGAAGGGCAGCTCAGGTATAGCAGGGGGGAATTCTTGCAGGGATGCGATTTGTGCAAAGATTCTTTTTTTTTTTTTTAAAGATTTTATTTATTTATTCATGAGAGACACACAAAGAGGCAGAGACAGGCAGAGAGAGAAGCAGGCTCCCTGCAGGGAGCCTGACATGGGATTCCATCCCTGGTCTCCAGGATGACGCCCTGGGCTGAAGACTGCGCTAAACTGCTGAGCCACCCGGGCTGCCCATTGTACAAAGATTCTAAAACTGAACCTCCTGGAAGAATTCTTAGCATATACCAAAGGAAGGGAACGGAGGGGAGAGTGTCTTAGGATGAGCCAGAGACCTGACAAAGGGTCCTCCAGAGGCTTTTCTGGAACAGGCTGAGGAACATGTATTTGTCTTAATCAGGATAGTGACACATTTGGTTTCCATTTTTATTCATCTTCCCCTCTTTACTGAATTTTGATCATCTTTCTTTTCAAGGGATTTTCTCAAAAGCAACCAAATATGCTCTGATCTTATCCATCTTTAATTCACCATATTTTATTTACCACTCTTTCTGCTCCCCGATATGCTTCTCAGAAAAGTTAACCGTGTATGCTTTTTTTTTTTAAATTCTTCTAATTTCTCATCCTTTCAACTCCCTTCCATGTACTTGTCAATCAGTTTTTGCCTCTACCATCCCAATTAGATTGCTTTTGTTTCCCAGTGAACCATTCTCAAGCTCCATTATTGCTTGTATGCGGCAATATTGACCATAATGACCTGCAGGAAACACTTTCTTTTCTTGGCTTCTAGTTTTCCTTTCACCTTTTCTGGTTGGTCTTTCACTAACTCGTGTGCTAACAAATCCTTTTCTCTCAAAATTAAATGCTTAAATTCCTTTACAACTAGCTCTGGGCCCTCATCTAATATTACCATCATTTTTTTTCTCACCTACACACACACACACACACACACACACACACACACACACACACCTCTTAATGCTACTTATATGCTGATGGTTCCCAATTTATTTCTCCAGGGGTTTCTTCAGAGCTTCAGACTCACATATACAACTGTCTCTCTAAAATGACTATAAGCACTATTAAGACTGACCTCTACACCCCCAGACATGATTCTCATCTGGTCGTCTACTCAGTGAGTACCATCTTCATCCACCCTCATGCACATTCCATAAATCAGATTATCACTTTTGCCACTTACCTCTCCTTTGTTTACTTATGTTTTTTTCTGTTACTAAATTTGGGTCTATTCCATTACTGAGTTTGGTCTATTCTTGAATAGGTCATTTAAGTGAGTCTTGAATCTTTTTCACCCTAGTTTAATCTCTCATTGAAACTACTGCCAAGTCTGTAACTGGTTTCCTTTTAACTTTTGCCTTTCTTCAGTTGATTCATAATACAATGTTGGAGTTCTCTGCGAAGATGTAAATCTGATGATATTACTACCTTGTTTAAATTACTGCAAAACTTCCCAGTGTTTTTTTTTTTTAAGATTTTATTTATTTATTCATGAGAGACAGAGAGAGAGACAGACAGAGGCAGAGACACAAGCAGAGGAAGAAGCAGGCTCCCTGCAACGGAGCCCGATGCAGGACTTGATCCCCAGATCTGGGATCATGCCCTGAGCTGAAGGCAGACCCTTAACCTCTGAGCTACTCAGGTGTCCCCTCAGTATTCTTGAAATCAAATCCAAAATATTTGACTGGGTCTATAAGACCTATGTCCACGTGTCCAGGCTCCCTTCATACTCACAAGGTAAAGACGTTTAGATTCCTAAATTCCAGTGCTCTTTTTTTCTCAGTATTCTTATGTATGCTGCTCTCTCTGCCTGGGGAGCTTATTCTCATTTTTCTGACCTGGTTAATTCCTACTCACCCCTGGAGTTTCACCCTAAATTTCATTTTTTCAGAAAGATCTTTCCTGACTCCCAAGTCCAAATTAGGTCCCTATCCTTTTACCTTCATGGCTTTCCCCACAATTTCAGATTTATGTTTTTTTGTCAGCATTGGAAGGCAGAAACCCCATAACCTTCCATATAGGTGCCATGCAGTATTCTTAGTACTATAACATTGTTGATAGTTGGTACTCTGTATGAATTAGTTGAAGTAATAATATGAAGTGAATGAAAGAATGGATGAGGATTTGATTTGGTAAAATCTATTTCTTTAAAAGGTAATGATGCTGAAGAAACTGTTCCACATCACTTGCCATCAGGGAAATACAAATCAAAACCACAATAAAATACGACCTCACACCTGTGAGAATAAAATTAACAAGACAGGAAACAACAAATGTTGGAGAGGATGTGGAGGAAGGGGAATCCTCTTGCACTGTTTCTGGGAATGTGAACTGGTGCAGCAATTCTGGAAAACAGTGTGGAGGTTCCTCAAGAAGTTAAAAATAGACCTGCCCTATGACCCAGCAATTGTACTGCTTTGCTTCAACGTGGATGGAACTGGAGGGTATTATGCTGAGTGAAGTAAGTCAATCAGAGAAGGACAATCATCATATGGTTTCACTCATATGTAGAATATAAGAAATAGTGAAAGGGACTATAAGGGAAAGGAGGGAAACTGAGTAGGGAAAATTAGCGAGGGTGACAAACTATGAGATACTCCTAATTCTGGGAAACAAACAAAGGGTTGTGAAAGGGAAGGTGGGTGGGGGGATGGGGTAACCAGGTTACCGGCACTGAGGGGGAACTTGATAGGATGAGCACGGGGTGTTATACTATATGTTGGCAAATTGAATTTAAATTAAAAAAAAAAAAGTAATGATGCAAAAAACAGAATTAGGGATTGAGAATGAGAGGAGATAAAAGTATTGCATTTAGTTTACTTATAATTTTCCTCTAACAAAATGGCAATTATATGTGAATATAAGTTAAAATATTTTTCATAAATGTATTTTACTATGTATATACTCTATCTTTCATATATAAATGTGCATATCCTTTAGGTCATTTTACTCACATTCCTTAAATAATGTAAAAATTTTATTAGAAGTGTTAGATTAAATACACCTCACTTTCTGACACTTTGCTTGACTATTAGGATGACAGAATAATTTTTAGAAATAGCATCAATGAATTATTGAACTGGATTAATCTTACAACCATATATTATGAGCTGGGATGGAACTTGGACATCTAGTCTACCAGCCTATTTAAAAAATGAGAAAAACCAGAGAAGCTAAGTGGCTTATCCAGAGAAAGATAATTCATTAATAATAGAGCTAGGATGAGAATCAAGTATTCCGACTTTTAATCCAATGTCCTTTCTCACAAGATTTTTAGAAGCCAGCATAATTACTAGTTATCTAAGATTGACAGCTAAATTAAGAGCAACTAAATCCACAGTTTTGTTTAATAAGTTAAATATGGTTCTCAAATAGAGGATAAGTATCAAGTAGACACTCTAAGAATTATATTCCAATTCTCTTTTACATATAAATATATTCTTTTATTTTTCTTATTTATATGTTATATATTTATGTGCAGAGGTAAATACATGAATATATATGTATATTAAACACCTCATAAACACACACACACACACATATCTTCTTTCTTATATTTGTTTCACTACAAGGGAACTTAAATTTTTTTTCAGTAGTATCTCTTCTGTTCACACAGGATAATTTAGGCTTATAGATACTAACTAAATCCAGGTCACCTAACTGTCTGAATTGTGTTCCCTTTATCCTTCTAATGAAAAGCTAGTTGGAAAGTAACATGATAGACTTTGTTCTTTTCTTGTTCTTCTGACTTAGAAAACTGTTCCTCTCTCGTGACCTCTTTAACAAGTATTCAAATGAAAAAGCCTGATCACTGATGTCTATTTCACATAATTTCCTCAACAGGGGAAATAGAAATCTTTTAAAATTAATATCTTGTTTTATTTTAAAGAAAGGCTGTAATGAACTCCCTGAAATTAAATCTCAGTTTCATGTATTTTGCATTGACAATTTTTTGAGGTTCTGAGTCCTCTGACCCTTCACTTAGTTACTAAAGATCTACCAATTTTAGGGCTTTACAAATACATTTTGTTTTTAATGCTCTCAATACACTATATTAAGTGAAAAATCAGTATGTAACTTTGTATAAAAAGTACAAACACCACTCTAAGTGGCTTTTTCCTCCTCTTTAAATACTCTGCATTTTCCAAGTTTTCTACAATGAAGATATATTACTCCCATAATTAGGAAAAATTCTATAATTTAAAAATATGTTTAGAATATAGGTTTTTGTAATTAAATCTATTTCTGCCGAGCAACACATAAATATCCTGTTTTTCTACTATGAATCTCTTCCTAGTCACTTGAAAAGAAAGATACCTAAGGACTAGATAAAAATGAGGAAAGTTATTTCCATGGTAAAAACAAAAATAATTAGCTTTAAGTGCTGAGATTATTAAAACCCCAAAGCTGTGTATCCATTCTCTTCTATATAAAAGGGAGTACTCTTTACTTATGACTTAAAACACACTAAAAAGATAATCTATAAGGTCATGATGATCAATTTGCATTTAATAACTCAATGGACAGTAATAAAACCAAAAGAATTATGAACTAGAATCAGTCATTGCAATCATGTGAAAACAAACAAGTCTCATTTAAGAGAATGATTTTACTACTTTCTTGGAACTACAACTAACTAAAAAGACAATTTGAAAATAATTCATTTATACAAATGAAATATTGATTGAAAAATAATTGGTGGAAAAATTGCCATGTTGATCTTAAGTATTCTTATATAATTGTGATTTTAAAACGTATTATTTTTTTCAGTAATAGAAATTAAAATTAACACTGGGCCAATACTTAAAACAAGGTTAGGCATAATTTTTCAAAAGGCCCTGAATGAATAGGCACTTGAATGAATGAATTAATGAAATAGAATATATTCTCCTAGAAGACAAAATATTTATTCAATCAACACACATTTACTGAGTACCTAATCTGTGAGAGACACAAAGGAGAGTAAGATATTTTGTGTGGTTTTTTTTTTTGTGTGTGCGTGTGTGCTTTGTGATGCTCATTGCTTAGTATAAATGATTTAAAAAACAAAACAGTAGTCTGTTCCTGTGCTTGTTTGTTCCACTAAAAGACCACTAAAAGAATGAGTTTTTTGGGATTCCAGAGTTATTTTTGCACATCTCAAGCTTGGTCTCTAATATCCTTAATAAATATATGTGAATTGAACAGTTAGTAAAAAAAAAAAAAAAAATACATCTAGAGAGGGGCACCTGGGTGGCTCAGTCGGTTAAGCGGTTAAGCATCTGCCTTTGGCAGGGGTCATGATTTCAGGATCCTGGGATCCAGCCAGTCATTCAGCTCAGCGGGGAGCCTATTTCTCCCTCTGCCCCTCCCTCTTCCTGCTCTCTCTCTCTCTCAAAATAAATAGATAAAATCTCTAAAAAAATACATCTGAAGGAAAAGGTTAATGTGTGTCATGTGAGAAGTACAAATAAAATGTGATGGTTATTCGCAGGAGAGAAAGATTGCATAAGGTAATGTGGGGAAGGGAAATGCACTTGCCTAGAGGATTAAGAGGCATTTGAACAGTGTAATTTAGCATGTCTAACAAAGCCTTTTATGTAACAGTCTTATCTCACTGTATAAATACAAATCACCTATTCAAGTTCTAATACAGGTTTCTGGCTCCTTCTGCCTCCTCTCAAGCAGATTTTGGTGCTCACAGTTCTGGTCTTGGAATAATGTGCCACATCAGCTCTATTTTCCCTGGCACAAGGAAGTTACAACTCCATAGTAATCTTTCCCCACTTTTGTATGAGTTGCCAAGACTGCTCGTTGCTCATTACCCATAATTTAGGGTCAGACTTTTGGTATGGAGATGCTGCAAAACCAGCTCGGAGCGGCCTGGATTACACGAATCTGAGTTTACTTGCCGCGCAATATCCTCTGCTCTGAAATTTGGAAGAAATTTCTAGAATTGTTCCTATGAATATTTTTCTTTTTGGGTACATCCTCTGGCTAATCCAAAAATGTGTGTGGTAGGAAATTTAAGTGCTCATATACAAATTAATATTTTTATTAAGCATCTGCTAAATTCCTAACAGACAATGACTTACGGGTATAGAAAATTACTGAGAAAAAAATACAATCCTTGTATCTAGGACTTATAGTTAATCTACACAATAAATAAACAAAAAATGACCTGTTTGATAGAACCAGCTCTGGGCTATAGATACATGGCTCCTTTTCAGTGTTCTGCTTTGTGACTAGCCATGTGAACTTCAGCGAGCCACCTTACTTCTCTGTGCTTCTATAAAATGAGCTGGATCACAAGAATTCATTGTTCCTCTAACAAGTTTAAGAACATTAAACTAGATAAGTATCTCCTTTAATTACTTTATGTCCAACTCTTGGACCTCAGAAGAATATCAAGGAGAAAGTGAGAATGAGCAACTATTGATCGTAGATTATTAGAGCTTAAATAAGTCTTTGTATTCATCTAGTCCAATACTTTACCTTCAAAAAGAGGAAACTAAGGCACAGAAATGTGAATTTAGTAACCTAAGAGCAGAGTGATAGCTCTAGGTCTCTTGATAGTTTGCTTGATTCTGTTTCTAAGTTACTTCTTAGTCCTCACAAATGCATAGCTTTATTTTCATCTGGGAAGTCCTTTTTGTATTCATCAGGATTCAGTTGTTGTTTTTATTCCTATAGCTCTTTGATATTTAACTAGTTATTAAAAACTTAGAAAGCATGGGACCAGCAAGGCAGAGTACAGTAGTGTTTCAGGAAATAGAAGTAATATTTAAATAGTACCTTTTCATCACCTCTTCCTACCTAGATAGCTATCATCCCTTAGGCAAAAAGCTACTGTTGAGAAGAAAACTATTATAGAAATTTAGATGTTAACATGTTAATTATCTTTGGGAAGAGAGTGCTGCGAGAGGAGATATGTGAAATGATCAATTCATACCTACATAAAGAAACATGATTTATTGGAGGTAGTTATTTGCCAAAGAATCTGAAAAGTTATATTACATTTTAGGAAAGAATAATCACATAAATCTGTATAATTTAGCTAGTAGTGTTCCCAAAAGCAAGTCTGAAAAAAATAGTTGTAAAGAGAACTTACAGTTGATTTAGGTCTATAAACTACAAGATGAGCTGATGTACATGAGTGTTCTTGAAGTTTTCTGTACCTTTTATTTATTTATTTTTGTACCTTTTAAAATATGTCCTTTCCCTGAACTTCTGTTTAGAAATGGCCCAACAAGGAAAGGAAGATAGTTAATGTGATCTGAGGATTTTAATATTGTAAGACAGAGTTGGCACATGAGGATGGATACAATTTTTAACACTATACAGCTTTCCTTATCTCAGGAGAAATTGCTAAATTTGGGGGAACATTTTTACATTAAAAACTCACTCTTCTTTAAAGGTACTGCTTTTTGCTTAAGTCAGAAAATTTCTCAATAAGGATGAGTCTTCTATATTCTCTAAAAACACTTCCATGTGGCAAATATAATAAAGACTATAGAAAATAATGCTCATTGGATTAAAATTATTCGGAAACAGAAAAACTAGTTAAATAGTCATATTCAGGGAGAAGTTTCCTACCCCTTCATTGGCAGTAGGTTTTACATGTCTTTGATAGTGAGGTGGACTCTAGCACTTAAAGGTTACCCTCTATAGTATTAGAAAAAGAAAAGAAGATTGATTTAACATTCTTTAAAAAAGAAAAAGTAAATAAAACTGCACATGGGTGCCAAAATAATAGAGAAAGGATCCATTTTCTCAACTATAAAAATCATCAAGTTATCAAAGTACAGTGATTACTATTTCAACAAATACATATATATAAAGATGAATATGTGTGTGCATGTATGTACATATAGTATATATACATTATATATGTAGTGGATTCACTCCCCATCCCTTACTTACTCCAGTCCCAACACAAGATCCAAAACTTGAAATTGGTAGAAAGAAAATTAGGATCAAGAAAGTGATTTATAAAGGAGTCTATACCTTATTCCCTTTATGCCCTTCACTATTAGGTACATAATAGGCATCCTTTTTGAAACTGATAGACTTTAAACTCAAACCAAATATACATTTGGAGTTAGGTAATATCTGGAATCATAGCACAAGATATTTTTGTATTATATTTAGTACTTGTCAATGTAAGCTCCTCACTGTTGACATCTACTTGAAAAATCCATGTACCTTGGTATTAAGCAAAGGGCATTGGATGGAGTTAACAACAGAATAGAAGGGAGTTTCAAATTTTCTTCTGAAATAGTACAATGAGATTGAAAAGAGTTTTGGAAGAGGACACAAATGTTCATTGAACATCTTCTGGGAGTAATATACATATGCTGTTTCATTTAATATTTATAACAATCTTAGGAAATTTTTCTCATCATCATTTCACATATAAGGAAACTGAGACTCTAACAGGTCTAAAGTGAAAAGTTGTAACTCATATAAAGGTGAAGCAAGTTTGGTTACTATAAAGTCCAAAGCTAAGCAGAAGTCCCACAAATTCTAGTCAAGCACCAGGAGGCAAGAAGTAGAAATCAACAGAAAAGTTGAAATGACTGAAGCTAGAACTGAGCAGCAAGATTTTATTTTGCCATTGGGTATAGCACGCAAATGTGTAAAGGAGTAGGCCCATGTTTTCACGTGTGTGTTATATTTTAAAGATGTCCACCAGTAACTGTTTCTTGGCACAATGTAAGTTACCAGAATGTGTTTACAAGCCATTTTTTGAATTGCATAATTCTCTTAGAAATGAGAAAAATGATAAGGAATACTCAAATAATTCCTTTCAACCTTTAAAATGATCAAAATGGAAAAATACTCATATGTATATTTTTAAAGTAAGAGGTTGGCTAAAGAATATAGTTCATTTTATACACCTGGGTGGCTCAGCACCTGAGCATCTTCCTTTGGCTTGGGGCATGATCCTAGGTCCTGGGATCGAGACCCACATTGGGCTCCCTACTGGGAGTCTGCTTCTCCCTCTGCCTACATCCCTGCCTCTCTCTGAGTCTCTCATGAATAAATAAATAAAATCTTTAAGAAAAAAAAGACTATAGTTCATTCATAAAATTTATTTGCTAGAACCAGGCATTTATTTTTCTGTGTATAAACTAAAAGTTGAGATGGGGACTGCTTACCCTCTTTTCCTTGATTTAAAAGGGGAAGGATGGATGGATAGATAGATAGATGATGATAGATGATAGATGATAGATAGATAGATAGATAGATAGATAGATAGATAATAGATAGATAATGACTTCGGATACTAATTAAGAAAATCTATTCTGATTTTAATTTCATTTCACCAGAAACAAAGGTGTGGATTTCATACCAACATTCAGTGTTCCTTAACACCAACTAAAGCCACTCTGTAAAATCTTCTATTAAAAAGAGAGGCTATATTTTTCTTCTAGCTAACAAATAGAGCTCTACACTCTTCCTATCTGTAAAATGAGTTATAATAGTACTCTTGAGATATAGGAAAACTCCTCCATCTATAATGTCATAATATTATTAGGTAGTTTTGGTCATTTTAAAATATGTTCATAAATTGTTTTATACTGCTCTCTTCAAAAGGTGGGTCATACTAAGCTCTCCTTAGAATGAGCTAGATGTAATAACTCATTATATAACAAATAGAATAAGGTAGAAATGATGGCATATGACTTCTGAGACTGTCTTAAAAGGCATCATGGTTTCCTTCTTACTCTATGCCTTGGACCGCTCGTTCTGGGGGAAGCCAAATGCCACACTATGATACACTCAAGCAGCCATATGGAAAGGCCAACAAGATGAGGTACTGATTCCTCCAAACAGCCACCAGCAAAGAGCAGAAACCCCTGCCGGATAGTAGGAAGAGGGAATTTGAAAACAGATAACTAATACAGTAGCAAAGTTATATAAATGGATAAGAAAGTACTTGAAGATAAGAATGATGCACACTATAATTTGTTCATTTTTATATTCCATCATAAAAACTAACTACTTCTCAGTTGACACTTGCAAGTACTATTTAAACAATCTGTCATCTTGGCCTGTTTTTTTTTTTTTTTCCTGCCTTACAGTTTGTTCACACCTCTGTTTAGAACCACCTCAAACTGTCTAATGAAACCTAATGAGGGGACCCCCCTCTCCCATCATTAACAGATCACAACATAACCCTGCAGGACTCTCCCCCATCACCTAGTGTCAGGAGACCTTAGTGCAGCTCACCAAAAAGCAGTCCCACTTTGATCTGATGTGAATGTTTTTCCCAACAAAGGTGAGCTGCATTAGATACAGTGTTAAGTCTGTATGTTGCCAATGGGCTGTATGTAGCCAAGAAGTTCTTTTTTGTTATTAATCCAATTTTCACATTAAGGACTAAATGACTGACTCTCAACTCTAGATACTGCTTACGCTGGAGGAGACTAGTCTAGATTGCACAGTCAGGGCTAGATTGAGACACTAACTCTGTGGGCAAGATGTGGTTTAATATCTTAGAGCAATTCGGGCTCGACACTGGCAAACGTGGCAGTTACACGAATAAAGTGTATCTCTGAGGAAAACGTTCAGCTTTGAGGAACAGAAAACCCTACCATAGTGGCTTAAACATGTGGGGCTTATGATTCCTCACAGCAAGAAGTCCAAATATAGGCAGTCCAGTGCTGATGCGGTGACCCAAGAATGTCTCTGATGAATCAGGCTCCATGCCTTTGCCTGCTCCAGCATTCTTAAGATGTGCTTTTTGTCCTATGATGGAAGGACAGCTGCTAATTCAGCAGATACCATGTCCCAGCTTCCAGCAGGGAGAGAACAAAGGACAAAACTTGCTCCTTGCAAGGCCTTGCTAACCCTCCTCCCCCTTGCCCCACCAAAAAGAAAACCCTCTTCAGGCATTTCTCACTACAATTCACTGGTCGGAACTGGATCCCACAACCACCCTAACTACAGGGGAGGCTGAGAATTCAAATATGTAAGCTTTGCAGTCTCCACAGAAAAGGACATCAAAAAAGAAATTGGTTGAAATGGGGGTAAGGCCATCTAACCCTTAGAAGGGAACCTAACCCACGCTTACACACACACACACACACACACACACACACACATATTTTAAAAAATTAATTCACTCAGCAACACTTTTTCCACTGAAGGAAGAGAAGGTTTTGGCGCAGTCCTGGGTGGGGGTGCTTGACAGTGCTTAATATCACCAGCACTGAAAGTAATAAATGTTATCCCTCTTTTCTATCATGAATATGAATGACGCTCTGAAGGCTGAAAGCAACCTAAGAATTTACGTGAGAAATGAGGCATGAAACATTTTTGAAAATATATTAGCCCAAAGTCTGTATTACTGCATATTTTATACCCTTTTCAATATGCTACAAAAGGTCTGAGCCATCAACTGAATGCTGCCAGAAAAGAACAAATAAGAACAAGGATACAAAAATAAATGCTGGAGTCAAGTTACCCCAAGATGTTCTTTATGGTCGGTATAATGATCACAGTACCAGGCAGTTGGCTTTGCTTCAAGCTCTCCCCCATCGGCAATTGTCCTGCAAGGTGGGTTCTCCAGCAGGTTTCTTCCAGGACAAGTAGTCAGAAATATTCATGGCACTAAGCCGGTATTGGAGAGAGAATCCCATAAACACTTCCCACCCCTACCCCCTGCTATGTGGTTCCTTGCATTTTTTTCTATGCCTGAGATCTTTCCTCTTATTTTGAAAACATGAAGGAAACATATCTAGTTGAGAATTTCCTGATTGGTAATTCAGTTAATGTTTACATTTTGTATTATGAATGTTTTTATCACCCAAAATATATTTTGCAGACACAGTCCTGTGATACTTATAATTATGAATATATTTTACTTCCTATGAACTTTATCCCATGTTAATGATATTCAGTAGAATAGCCAGCCATATGAAAATATTTACCCTGTTGAGATATTATTCATCATTTTAATCCTTTCTACTTTTACATGATTTTAAAAAGTTCTACAATGAATATCAATCATTCTCACAATATGAAATAAAAACTAACTTTTCTGTGAGGCTACTGTCTTCCCAGACCAGACCAGATATGAGTCAAGTTTGGGCTTGTAAAACAGAATTACATGGAGCACCATATCTGTAGACAGTGCCCATCAACTGTCTGGATGCCATAGTCTCATAGTTTTTGTACTTAGCATCATCAGTTCACTCATAAATAGGGAGAGGGAAAGAGAGAATCCTAAGCAGCAAGGAGTCCATGGGCGGCTCCATCTCATGACCCTGAGGTCATGCCTGAGCCAAAATCAAGAGTCGGGTGCTTAACTGACTTAGCCACCCTGGTGCCCCCTAGTCCCCTCATTGTCATACATACAGTTCCCACACCACAACTGGAGAAACATGGCTCTGTTAAGTCATTTGCTCCCATGATGAGAGGTGCACTCTATGCCAAAGTCCATTCTTACAGATACCACCCATAAGCCAGTCTGCCCCTTCACACCAGACAGTGGTTCCCTCTCTGCCTCATCTTTCAAAGGGTAAAGTCCTTTTACTTTTCCTCAGTCACAAGGAGTTAACAGATTAATAATTTGCATGACACTTCTTAATAATATTTCATTACACAATTCTGTCATACAGAAAAAGTGTTTCCTAAGTAGTTAAGTTCAATTGAATGCCCATCGTGTATAAGAGAGACATTAAAGATAGATAAGACCAACCTGCACTCCCAAATGAAGATTTCTAGATTCGATATCTCCTGCTTGTCTGTCACTGTTTATGAATTCCCCAAACTGATCTTCAATGATAAACTACATAGTACAAGTGAATGGTTACTATTCTAGAAGGATCATTTCTTAGCCAATGAAAATGCCAGAAAGATTGGCATAGTAAAGATTTACCTTTAACCCTTTTCTTCTAAGAAGTTTAACATCTCAGATATGGTTCTATTTTTCTCCTTAAAACCTAAAGAAGGACTTCTTTTGGCATAGCACATGTCTGGGGAGCTCTTACTGTAAATCGGCCGTCATTTTTTCCCCTGGCTATCAGACAATGTTTCACTTACATGCTATATCTGAGGCCTCATCTAAATTTAGGAGAATGAGACTGCATATTTCAGAAATAATTGGCCAGCTGTGCTCGTGAAAGTGTCATCAAGCCCTTGCAAAGAGTAAAAGGAGGAGGAATGGGAGGGAGAAGAGAAGAGAGGAGCCTCAGGGACAGTGGCAGTTGAATTTTTTTAAAGCATCTCCTGAATGCCAGCCATGAAACTAAGTGCTTTAATAAAGTATCTCACTTAATCTCTCATGCCAGCCATGAGATAAAGGTTCTTATAGACCAATTTTTCAGATCTTGAAAACTGAGGTAGAGAGAGAGATTATGTAAATTACCCCAAATCATGGAGGTACTAAGGGCCAAACTAAGATTTAGAGCTCTTTCCAGAGCTCTCCACCATGCACTGCAGGAGAACTCACTGGTTGAAGGCACTCACACCATGTGCTCAGCTCCCTCAGGAGTGCACTACTATTGCTCTGGCGGCCTCAGAACAGCCAGCAGAAACTGTGGCTGATCACAAGTTATGGTCCACTGTCTAATCCATTGGAAGGCCTCTGACAGCCTCAGAAATCAGGCTGGATTTAGGAATGTGACCTGCCTTTTCTCACCAAATAGCCCCTCATGGTTCAGATGCTGTGTTCTGTCTTCCTGTTGATCAGGCTACTGCCCCAAGGAAGGCCAGTTCTAAATTTTCTAATAAAACTATCAGAATGATTAAAGAGAATCCCATGGCTGTCAGAAAAATATCAAAAATTAGTATGATGCTTGAGTTGGCCCTATTGACTCATATACTATTTTTCATTACAGGGTGAATAGCAACTATTTGGCTGTTAATTAATGTTATGTTATTATTATTAGGGAGGCCCAAGGTTCAGACATTCTTAATTACCTGAACTCCTGGGCTAATTAATGCAATTTATAATAGTATATGTTTTTATATCAAATGTAAAAACACGAGGGGCGTGCCCCTCATTGAAGGTTGTCAGATAGTTCTAAGCACTTAACATAGGTCTTGTCAGAGAAAATCCCAGGACATTAATTTAACAGGCTCAGAGTTACTTATCAAAAGGCTGTAGAACATAATGTTTTACATAATCAAAATGGTTTATTAATTCAAGTCATCATTTGATTTTTTCACTTATATTCCAATTCACAGAGATGTAAGCATATCAATTACAAAACAACCTACAATATCTAAATGCAAAATAGCTACAAGACTAAGTATTGTACACTACATCTAGAATATTACAGAGCTCAATAAAAAGATGATTTTCACAAAACACTACGCCAAATGTTGAGTATTCACATTACCTGACAGGAAATGCCTTGTGTTTTTTTTTCCTTGAAAAGTATGTATGTTATTACTCAAAAGAAAATCATCTTCATTTAGATCTATGAAAAGAGATTAACGTCATATGTAGATTATCAGAAATTACAGGATTTAAGAGTTAAAGTGCCATTTAATACTCATTATTTTCATTAATCTATTAAAAAGTACTGTATTGCCTAGATAACAAATCTTTACTTTCTTAAAGATATGTTATTCTCACAAGAAACAGATCAAAATAAAATATAAATTTAATGAAATAAAAATGAAGAATGCCACTGGCCAGCTGAGTATCTGAGCAAGGCATGGAACCTCTCTGGGACTCAGTTTCCCCTCTCAGTAATGAAAGAGTAGCATACTAGCTACAAAAGCCATGTCTAACTCCCAAACGCTATGATTCCATGATGTTATCACCTCACCTGATTCTGTAAAACTAAGCTCTCCCCCCTGGACATTTTGAGCTTCATTGGCTTATGTCTTCTCAACATGGATTATTTAGGTTGAAATTGTTCTAGGCGTGCTTTAGTAAAAGGCTTGGAATATGGCATCCATTTGCTTGCAGCTACATGAAATCTTTCAAAAAGTAGTAGCATTTCCCTTGCAGTCACTGGAAAAGGGTTTCCATTTATGTAAATCTGAAATGTACATGTGCTAAAAGAGGACAGAATTTTAAGGTTCACTTAATCTAAGCCCTTTAGTTTACAGATGAGGCTACTGAGCCTGCAGATATCACTGGGCCACCAAGCCTGAAGGCTTTACTTGTAATCACTACTTTAGTTTCCTGCTATTCGTCAGTCTCAGATTCTACAGGGGGTGAGGTGTGAGGGGTTGTGGGCAAGGCCTACTCTCCATGCACAGTGAAATACAGAGGGGAGGTTTCCTGCAAATCTCTATTTTAGCAATAGTGAAAAGATATTTTAAATTCACAGCTCAGTCTTAGAGTTATTTATATCATTAACAATATTTAAAATCAGAGTAATCACACAAGATTCCGGAAAATACTTAAATTTTAAAATAAGCTAGTTTTGTGATCTGACTCTTTGCAACTAGATCTTGCATTACAGGGTCAGGATGCAAGAAGCAGTTTGTACAACCATTTTTGTTTGTTTAAGTTTTTGTATTTAGGAGAAAGATTCTCATCTCTGTTCCTTCATTCCTCATTTCTTCCCTTTTTTGATTCCTTTACCATGAAATTTGGAGAACACCCTTTGGGTAGAGGAAAAGAACAGTAAAGTGGTCACCTGTGCTCTAGAATCTGGAAGCAGCTGAGCATATGCACCATGCTTTACATCACTTAAATAGCAATGCAAATTATAAAATGAGTGATTCGAATGCTACTATGGGGAGAGAGCACTATGACTCAGGCTGCTCCTGGGAGAGGTATGACTGCAGAGGAAGCTAGAAGAGTGGATATAGTTTGGTAAGGGAGAAGAAAAGGAAAAATAAAAATACAGCGGCAATGTGACAAACACTAGCCTACTGTGTGGAATAAGTGGAATACATTTAATGAAGTGTAGAGATTGATATTGGTCAAATGACAATTCTGAAGATAGCGTTGGGGGACGTAGGGCTGGAAGGGTGAATAAAGTGAAATTTTAAGGGCACATGAGTACGAGGTAGAGGAATTTGGACATAACCTACTAGACTAGTGTTGCAAATATAAATATATCTGCAGGATAAAAGCAACTTAACTAAATGCAGTCAAATAAGCAACTTAACTAAATGAGGTGATTTTGTCAGGGAGGTAATAGAAGATTTGTGGTGAGTGATGGGTCACCATTGCTAAAAGGGCAGTCATTGCTCTCAGCTTTTCCCAACCAAAATCACCTCAGACTTTGAGCCCAGGATTGTTGGTTTCCCTCATCGTTTTCAGGAAACTATGAATATATTGATATTAATGTAAAATTTCCTGATTTTTAAAGTATCTTATAGTCCAAGGAAGCTTTTTCTCAGAATAAATTAGGTTACAGAGCTACCAGTATGTGGCCTCTGCTGTAGAAAATGGAGGACCTTCCAGAGTCTTGGACTAAGGAAGAGACATCAAAAAAATGGTATTTTATGGAGAGTAGCTGATTATTTTGTGGTCTTATACATTTTTACTTATTTGTAATCTTCTAAATATTGTCCGATGAGAGATTATTTGTAAAAACAGAAGCAATTAGGTCCTAAGTAGCAACAGAGTTGCAATAGTTGAATTAGGCAATATGCAGTTGTGCTTTCCATAGATGGCCACAGAAATCTCTCTCACACCACATGTTCTGAAATGTGAACTTGGCACGCCTCCATCCAGAAATAGAGTTCAATTCTCCTCTTATTGAACTGAGCTGATCTTAGTAACTCACTTGTCACAGGACAATGAAGTGGAAATGATGCTTTGTGACCCCCAACACTAGGTCAGAAGAAGCCTTACAGTTTCTGTCTTGATCATTTGGGATGCTTGCTCTCCAGACACTTCCCCCCACGATATGCGAAGCTCCCTCTCGTGTTTCTTTCTCTTGCAACCCAGCCCTTGGCATAGGAGGGAGCTCACATCACTTGGAGAGGGCACATACTGGTCTCCAGTTAAAAGTCTCCACTGAGCCCAGCCTGCAAGTTATCCCAGAACAGGTGCCAAATACCTACATGAAAAGGTCTCTAGATGATTCAAGCCACCAGATATTTAAGTCCTCCCCAGTCAATAAAGGCTTTCCAGAAGAAGCCTCAGATATCATGAAGCACTGCCCTGAATGAATTCCTGGCCCACAAAATCCACGAGCCTGACAAAATATTTGATTCCATTAAATTTGAGGGTGGTTTGTTTGCAGCAACAAGGTGATCAGAACGTGCATGCACTGCACTGCATAAGTGAGTCACAAATGACAGTGTACATAGGAATGCACCATTCCACATAAACATTCAGATTCCAACTGCCCCTCAGATTAGGTACAAGAGCAATATTTCTAATCAGCTTTTAGGTTATTCTAATGAAGATAACTTCTGACCATACTCAGGTAACTATAATCCTAGGAAGAACTCCGACAGAACTAAAGGGAGATTCATTTGTACAAAACACTAGGAGGCTGAGTGTTATCATTCAATTCAGAAAGCCCTCCTTGGAAGTAAGAGGCCCACTCAAAGGCAGCCTTTGCTCAGGGAGTTTATTTCCACATGATAAGCAGATATTCAGGTGTGAAATAGGGCTTCTCCTGGTTACTCTTCATGCAACTCAGTCTAACTAGAGTTAAATTACATGGTCTTGGGAAACAATCTTTAAATTAGACTGTGGTCCCTGAAAATTAAACAAATAGTAAATACATTTGTGACTTTATATATTTGGCATCCTGAAAGTGAGGGTATCAAGCCAAAAAAGAAAGAGAATTCATAATGTCTGGAAAAACCAAACCAAAATATTTATATGCTTACTCTGAAAAGGCTTGCCAAGTAATAGCGACTAGAATTCAGCAAAGAAGATTTCACACCAATGGCAATTCAAATGCTAAACTGGGAAGCCCTCACAGCTTCTCTCCTCCAGTGGGATTTTTGATAATGAATCTCATCAAAATCTATGTAAGGAGTATTTATTTTTAAAATAATTTGACAGCAGTATGGGTAAAATTAATATTCCCTTCAATACTAACCATGTTTATTGGCCTTATCCAGCCCCTTACTTCCTTTACTAACAGGTCAATTTTATGTGTGTGTGTGTGTGTGTGTGTGTGTGTGTGTGTGTGTGTGTATTTTCTGTTTTATGGAATAGTCTGGCATGGTCACACTGTTCGAAAAATCTCTAAGCAGGTTTTGTTTACTTTTGATAATTTTTTGAAATTTTTGCTTTGCTTTTATTCTTGAACTTTCTGATAAAATATAAAAACTTTGTTCCTGATATTATCTTTACATAAATAAAACTTGATCTTAGGTAAACTCCTATTCACATATTTCAAAGTTTGTTGTTTTTAGGCTTAATTTGTTTTCTTCATAAAAGGAAGGCCAAAATAGGGGCACCTGGGTGGCTCAGTCAATTAAGCCTCGGCCTTGGTTGGGCTCAGGTCATGATCCCAGGGCCCCTGATCAGTGAGTAGCCTGCTTCTCCCTCTCCCTCAGCGGCTGCTGCTCCCCCTGCTTATGCTCTGCCTCTCTCTCTCTCTCAAATAAATAAATAAAATCTTAAAAAAGGAAAAGCAAATGACAAAAAATTAAGACCAAAATAAATTTTGAAATCTTAAAATTGGCTTTAATTTACTGTAATGAATATTATGAATATTCGCCTGTTTATGGTGCTAAAAATACAATTAATATGAGTTACAGGCTAATTTCCCTTGCTACCTAAACTATATCAGAGCTTCAGTCATAAAGTCCTGAGCACTTAATTTATCCCGAATTTTTATTTTACAGATGTAGTCTCTTTTAACAGCACAGATGGAGGTTTTGATAAAACTCTTCTTAGAAGAAGGAAATGGGAAATGGACTAGATAAACTAAAAATATTATGCTCCTGGCATTCAACTTATTCTGATAAATTTTGTCTTAACTGACATAACATAGTCATATCATCGAGTTATGAGAATATCTTTATGGATTAAAACACCAGGCATAAATCCTTGATGAACACAACCTGTGGATGCTCCTTCCATGGGGTCTCAGTACTCTTTAGGCCTGAAATGCTATTAATATGTGTCATGTAGAAATACTATTTTGAAACAGAAATGGAGAAAAATGGCTATTTATTTATTTATTTATTTATTTATTTTTGGTTTTTGAGTTTGTAACAGATTCTTTGGGAGTTAGTACCACTCCTACCATTTAATTACCTATACATTCCTTCTGTTTTATTGAGGCTGTCTTTAAAATTTCATCATTCGTGTTCAATAAAATAATGGGCTCTGGTGATATTGATGAGGCACCTTCAGGTCTTCCTCTCCCTAAACTTGACAGACTGCCTATCCTCAGACACAGTAAACCTCTCTTAAGTAATTATGCAATTAACGGTTGAAAAGTAGTGTTTAAAATGAGAAAGAAATATTATGGGTTGATGGGTAGGGCACTAATTGCCTAGAAATACTCTGAGCTTTCCAAATGAAGCTACTCCACCCATAAAATTCAAGTCCACAACATGTGGTCCTCCCTTCGCCACGAATTTCTCCCTTCAATTTACAATGACACCGACAGCCTTGGTCTCAGGCCATCAACTCTTCCTCGCACAGCATTAATCCCTAGGAAATGTCCTGTGACTCAGCTGCTACTGCTGGAATGCCAGCTGAAATTTTAGATACACGCACACACACAAATACACACACAAATATGCGGTAGCTCAAGAATCACAAATACCCAAAGCTGAGAAGGTTTCTTTAAAGGCTTTCTTTTTTCTTCTCTGACAAGGAACACATCACTAATCAGAAACACCTCACTGTAAGCCAAGATTTTTTGGCTATACAGTTAAAAAAAAATCAGAGAAATTGGTTTTAGCAAATTGAATTCTTAAGGAAACTTATGACAAAATTTGTAAGTTAAAATAATCTATAGTACAATTATAACTTCTTCATCCATAGATCAATATATGATAAGCTAAAAATCAAATGTGTTTATTAAAGGGATAGAGGGCAGATGATGTAGATGAATGTTTGACTAATCTACAGAGTGTGAATGAGGATAGCTGGCATCTGTGAGGTAGAGAGTCCAGTCAAAACATGATATTATTAAAACATTTCCTATGTTGTAATTAAAAGAAAATATCTAAATCTCAATATGCTTTATCTATTTACTTATAATAGAGAAAATTATGTTTAAGAATTCAGTTAAATTTATTCACTGAAATGTTACATAATCTTGAAAACCGAAATATTTCAAAATAAATTATTTTCATAAGTAATTACTTTGTAAATTACTTATTTAATTAAGAGCACTCTTAAACAAAAGGTAAAATTTGAACAGTCTATAATCAAATCACTAAACTAATGATAAAAATGCATTATAATTCCCTGTCTCAAGATATTAAAAATATTTTTAAAAATTATAAACTCTTAAATAATCAATAACTAACACAATCAATTATTTCTTGTTCCAATAACATTAGAGGAAGCATACCAAGTAGATCAACTTTTTATGCTGCTATTCATCTTTGTGAATTCTTAAGACTTTGTGTTTTATTCATTCCCAAAGTTAACTGATTTTAACTTTTTTTTTAAATTTTTATTTATTTATGATAGTCACAGAGAGAGAGAGAGAGAGAGAGGCAGAGACACAGGCAGAGGGAGAAGCAGGCTCCATGCACCGGGAGCCTGACGTGGGACTCGATCCCGGGTCTCCAGGATCGGGCCCTGGGCCAAAGACAGGCGCTAAACCGCTTCACCACCCAGGGATCCCTGATTTTAACTTTGAAGTCATTTATTATTAATTAATTTTTCTATACCTGGCTACTAATTTTCACTTCCTGGAAATTTTTAGATTATTAAATGATATAATTTTGTATTAATAATCAAGGTTATTCTTTTATATTTTTAAGAAAAACTTAAATGTTTGAACAACTACTAATATATTGATGTTATTTTAGAGGATTTTTCTGTGCTGATTTTTAATACATTTTAAAATTCTCTTAGACATTAAAGACTGTCAAATATTATTTGCAATTGATTCTTTGCTTCAATAGTCAACCTAATTTTTTTTTTTTTAACTTTTGGCTAAGGTAGTCCATTTATTTGTAAATGCACATGCCGTGAGACCACAGATTCTATTTATTATTTTAATTTTATTTAAATTAAATTAATTAACATGTAGTGTATTATTGGTTTCAGAGGTAGAGGTCAGTGATTAATCAGTCTTATATAATATCCAATGTTCACTACATCACATACCCTCCATCACCCAGTTACCCCGTCCCCCTGCTTTCATCCCCTCTAGTGACCCTCAGTTTGTTTCTGATGATTTTTTAAAATTTTTATTTAAATAAAATTAACATATAATGTATTATTGGTAAAAAGCATTTGACAAAGTACAGCATCCCTTCTTGATTAAAGCGCTTCACAGTGTAGGGATAGAGTGAATATACTTCAATATCATAAAAACCATGTACAAAATGTCCACAATAAATGTGTTCTCAATGGGGAAAAATTGAGATCTTTTCCCCTAAGATCAGGAACACGACAGGTATGTCCACTCTCATCACTGTTCAACATAGTAGTAGAAGTCCCACCCTCAGTAATCAGACAACAAAAAGAAATAAAAGGCATCTGAATTGGCAAAGAAGAAGTCAAACTCTCACTCTTTGTAGATGACATGGTACTCCATTTGGAAAACCCAAAAGACTCCAAAATTGCTAGAACTAACAGAGGAACTCAGCAAAATGGTAGAATATAAAATCAATGCACAGAAATCAGTTGCATTTCTATACACTAACAATGAGACAGAAGAAAAAGATATTAAGGAGTCAATCCCATTTACAATTGCACCCCAAACCATAAGATAAGTAGGAATAAACCTAATTACAGAGGCAAAAGATCTGTAGTCAGAAAACTATAGACACACTCGTGAAAGAAACTGAAGAAAACACAAAGAAATGGAAAAATGTTCCATGCTCACGGATTAGAAGAATATTGTTAAAAAGTCTATGCTACCTAGAGCAATCTATATATTCAATGCAATCCTATCAAAATACCATCAACTTATTTCACAAAGTTGGAACAAATAATCCTAAAATTTGTATGGAACCAGAAAAGACCATGAATAGCCAAAAGAACATGGAAAAAGAAAACCAAAATGGTTGGCATCACAATCCTGGACTTCAAGCTCTATTACAAAGCTGTGATCATCAAGACAGTATGGTACTGGCACAAAAACAGACACATAGAGCAATGGAACAGAATAGAGAACCCAGAAATGGACCCTCAACTCTATGGTCAACTAATCTTCTACAAAGCAGGATAGAATATCCGATGGAAAAAAGATAGTCTCTTCAATAAGTGGTGTAGGGAAAATTGGACAGCCACATGCAGAAGATGAAATTGGACCATTTCCTTAAACCATACACAAAAACAGACTCAAAATGGATGAAAGTCCTAAATGTGAGACAGGAATCCATCAAAATCCTAGAGGAGAACACAGGCAGCAGCCTCTTTGACCTCGGCGACAGCAACTTCTTGCTAGACACATCTCCAAAGGCAAGGGAAACAAAGGCAAAAATGAACTATTGGGACTTCATCAAGATAAAAAGCTTTTCACAGCAAAGGAAACAGTTAACATGTGACATATCAGATAAAAGGCTAGAATCCAAGATTTATAAAGAACTTATTAAACTCAACACCCAAGGAACAAATAGTCCAATCAAGAAATGGACAAAAGACATGAGCATACATTTATCCAAAGAAGACATACAAACAGCCAACAGACAAATGAAAAAAAAAATGCTCCACATCACTTGGCACACCACTTGGCAAGGATGCAGAGAAAGGGGAACCCTTGTACGCCACGGACAAGAATGCAAGCTGGTACAGCCACTCTGGAAAACAGTATATAAGTTCTCAAAAAGTTGAAAATAGAGCTACTCTACAACCCAGCAATGGCACTACTGGGTATTTACCCCAAGGATACAAATGTAGTGATCCAAAGGGGCACCTGCACCCCAATGCTCATAGCAGCAATGTCCACAGTAGCCAAACTATGGGAAGAGCCCATGGGTCCATCAACAGATGAATGGATAAAGAAGATGTGGTAGATATATATAATAGAATATGACTCGGCCATCAAAAAATGAAATCTTGCCATTTGCAACGATGTGGATAGAACTTGAGGATATTATGCTAAGTGAAATAAGTCAATCAGAGAGAGAATTATCATAGATCTCACTCATAGGTGGAAGTTAAGAAACAAAACAGAAGATCATGGAGGAAAAAATGAAACAAGATGAAATCAGAAAGTGAGACAAACCATAAGAGACCCTTAAGCATAGGAAACAAACTGAGGGTCGCTGGAGGGGGCTTTGGGGTAACTGAATAACAGTCAACCTAGATTCCACTTCCTTTCTATACATCTATGTGTATCTGTACACACCAATACATGGGTATATATCCTATTAATAATATATACTTCCTATTCTAGTTTTTTTTTCTTCAGATTTTACTTATTCACAAGAGACACACACAGACAGAGGCAGAGACACAGGCAGAGGGAGAAGCAGGCTCCATGCAGGGAGCCCGATGTGGGATTCGATCTCAGGACTCCAGGATCAGGACCTTAGCCGAAGGCAGAGGCTTACCTGCTGAGCCACCCAGGTGTCCCTGTTTTTTGTTTTTTGTTTTTTGTTTTTCCTTTTTAAGTAGACCACAATGCCCTGCTTATTTTAAAAGAGAAAGAGATAAAGTTGTCTTACCTGCCCTTTAAACTACTTTGGGAAAATGCTAAGTCAGCTGAACTAAATTTAGCAATTACCTTTTAGCTGACAGTGTCTTCTGATGTGGGAATCATTCTCAGCCTTGCCGGGTTCCTGCCAGATTGTGTCATTCACTGTTTTCCTTTCTAAAATATAGTAGAGGATTGGTTAGCAGAAATATGTCCAGTAAGTGTAAGAAATATAAAATCAAAACAAGATCAGCACAGAGTTCTAACTTGGTAAGTGATAATCAGAGAGCTCTGTGGTCCATCCTGGAGAGTGTAGTAGTCCCTGACGCAAAACCCCAAGCGTCCTGTGGGCTCCCATTTATTTCCATGAACTATATAAGCACCCAAGCATTTGTGGTAGGATGCTGCAATTGAAATACCTGTTGATAGTTTATGATTATATTATTCTTGGAAGTATTTTTCCTGAGTTAACCTTTATGATTTTAGGCTTAGTTCAGTGCCTCCACCCTCCACATTCCTCATCATTTGTAACTAAATGATCACATGTATGGAGAGAAAAATGAGTTGTGATAGTTTCAAGAAACTCTCAAATCTTGAGTGGAAGAACGATGACTTGCTTGCCCTTGTCCTCACACCACCTAGAGCAGAACCTGGACATGTGGTGAAGAACAGAACTACACTAAAATGAAGAAATTAAAAAAAAAAAATTAAAACAAATTAAAAAAAAATAAAATGAAGAAATTAGAATCCCTTCTAACCTCCTTACCAAAGAGGATCATTACACATGTTGTATCATCATATTGATAAAGCAAAATTGAGATTACGCACCCAAAGCATCACATGGAAACAAGGTCAGCATGCCTGTGTTGTTTTTTTTTTTTTTCAATATTTTATTTATTTACTCATGAGGGACACACACACACACACACACACACAAAGGCAGAGACACAGGCAGAGGCAGAAGCAGGCTTCATGCAGGGAGCCCGATGTGGGACTCGATCCCCGGTCTCCAGGATCACGCCCTGGACAGAAGGCAGCGCTAAACCACTGAGCCACCCGGGCTGCCCACCTATGTTGTTTTTAAAGTCATTATTTACTCTCATATTTGACTACAGGAAGGCAGTCAAGCATCAAGAATTATATTAAGATGGAAACATCTATAGCCTTGTGTGCACAAATTGCAGAGCAGGCTATGTGAATAAGTGTATATGGAAAATATATCTTTTTCTTTTATTTAAGATTATGCATTATTTAAATCAGGGCTGATATTCAAAATATTTAACAACTAGCTGCCCACAAGGCCTTGACTAGTGAGATAGTACGTAGTCCCTGTGGCTGCTGCCACCTGAAGAATATCAGACCTAATTAAAATGAAGACACTCTTGGAAGATGCATCCATTGTGATCATCACTTTGGTCTGAATGAGCTTTCAGATCCTACTCAGGAGACTGGTTTTTGAAAAGATGACGAAAGGAGTTTGAGCATCCAACTCCTAGATTCTGCTGGAGAGAAAAGGCACGCACAAGTTTGACAAACTGCATTAAAAATAAATTACTGCCTCTGTCCCTGGGTGGTTCAGTTGGTTAAGTGTCAGCCTTCCACTGAGGTGTTGATTTTGGGATCATGGGATCAAGCCCTGCATTGGGCTCCCTGCTCAGTGGGGAGTCTGCTTCTTCCTCTCCCTCTGCCCCTCCCCCCCCATTTGTTCATGCATGCTCTTTCAAATAAATAAACAAAATCTTTAAAAAAATAAATTATTGTCTGAATAATCCAGATGTTTACCACTGTGACTATTTTATAATTAGTGACACTATATTCTATAAGAGGAGAGACATCCATTAATTTCTAAAATTAATAGATATTTACTTCAGAATTAAATGCAAATCAAGCCAATTGCCTTTATTTTAACTACAAGTACTGTAATCACAGAAACTAAAGAAAAGATCTGGTGCTTGAAATGCTGTAGAAGAATCTTTTGTAATACAACCATTTTTTATTTCTTTTTTATTCACTGCTGGTTTCATGTATCTGAAAAGATACCGAAGAGGTCACCTTGACCATGGTCAGCCAAGCTAAAGTTGGGAAGCCGGAAGATAATCAGCCAATAAACCATCAAAGAGAATTATATTTTTAATGTAAAAGGAAATTATTCTGAATAAATCAATGATTTCTTTGTCTTAGCCATTTACAGTTAGAATGGAACCACCTTCCTTTTAAAAAAATTTCTTCTATAGAATTCAAAGACAATTCAATTTGACTTTCATTAATCACTTATTGTTGCTGTATGGAAATGGCAGAAGAAAAGAAGTTTCAGAGAAACAGAACATATTATCTGCATGAGTAATCTTATGAATTACTAACCAAATCTTTTGTTTTCAGACACAGATCTCCAGATTGACCTAGAGGAATAAAAGGAACAGATATTTAAGTCTACATCTAGTAAATAATATTTTTAATTAAACAGAAACTAGATTACCTAAACATGCTTGTAATATGTTTCAGAGCAGACATAAATTCTACCTATAACGAAGGTCTATATATAGCCCTGAATTTTCCTGACCCTATATGGCAAGGATAATCTTGGCCTGGAAATTTCCAAGCAATATAGAGAAATATCCACGCAACATTTATAAACCACCCCCACACACAAAGTGAGCCATTTTTACATGAATATATCTCAAGATAATCAATAAATAGTTAATGTGGAAAAGCTCTTTTTGGAATAATTCTGTTCAATAAATACAGAAAGAATGATTGAATATAATCACATACAATCCCTAATGAAACAATAGATCTTGGCGATAATCAACAAATGACGTTAAAAACTTTTCATTGCAAGGCTGAAGGGCAACTTTGTGCTGAATGGATCAGCCTGATGCCATCTGAACCCACTAAGCAAGTTCACAGTCATAAGCATAGAAGACAACCAGATATACAGGCTTCCAAAGTAATGCAACAGGAAGCATATAGTCACTGATGACCTACTTTTAAAATATATACACATATATCAAACTTAAACATTATCTAGCCTCGAGATCTGACTACAAAATTTACAGGAAGCATAGAGGATAGAAGAACATGGGGTTTTTGTTGTTGTTGTTGTTGTTGTTGTTGTTTTAAGAAAAATACCACAAATGATGCAATCAGCAAAATTCCTCAGAACAAACAATCCAGTTTCTTCAGCAAATTAATGGAGAAGGACCTATGAATTAAGAAATGTGAACTGAATGCATTACAATGATCCTGTTTGGATCATGATTCAAATTAACTATAAATAAAAAGCACTTGAGGCTATTAGAAAAATTTTAACAGTGACTATATATTTGGTCATATTACACAACTTTTCTTAATGTTGTTCTAGTGTAGTGGTGGTAATGTGCTTATGCTTTTTTTAAAAAAAAATACAGTGCTTGCTTTTTAACAATATATATCAGAGCATGAAATTATGTATCTGGGATCTACTCTTAAAAAAATAGTGGGAGTTGGAGGGCTGGGGAGTCAAGTGGGTAGAAATGAAATGAGATAGACTATAGGTTGATACCTGTTCAAGCTTGGTGATATGAGTTCACTATTATCTCCTCCTTTATATATAATTGAAAATTTCTATAATAAAATGTCCAAAACAGAGATGGAAGATAGGACTATGCTGACTCTATCATAATTATTTTATGCACTAGGTGAACACATGTGTGTCCTGTACATATAATTAACTTTGTTTGTAACTTGAGTGTTTTCCACTGTTTAATATTCTTGGTACTCATTAAATTAATGCCAAGTTCACCTTTTCTTAAGCTCAGGGTTGTAAGAAAAAAAATCTGCATATATAATTTTTGTCTTTACCATTTTATTTGCGTTTGCTTTTTTCCTTGTTAATGCAAGTGCTTAGGACACCTCTTGGCAAAGAGTTAGTGTTCCAAAACTATTTATAGTATTGTAAGGTAAGGTAGGTGCAGAATAGCACGAGATGTTATTCCCTTCAGGGGAGTGGTGGACAAAAGAATCAAGGAAGCTGAGATTCTTCAATTTTATTTTAATGGTTTGGAATCTGAGGAACATGGTAACTGAGTTTGAAAAATCCTGATTCAGTCAGTATCTGGTACTTTTCCCTCTCATTCCTTCCACTCAATGTTTTGGCATCCTCTGATCTAGAGAAGCATCAATCATAAGCCAATAGCTCTAATTTCATTTAACTGTTTTATTTGGAATTGATGAGTTCCTTATCTGTGGATAGAATGAACCGTGACATAGGGCAGTTTTTAAGATTGAGAGGAGCCCTGTCAAAAAACCTCTTCTTTACTCCAGGTCAGGCTTAAAATGACACTATTGTAAAGAGTAAACTGTGGCTTAAACTACCCTTGCCTGCCAGGTGCTCTAAGCTGTTCCTCATCCAATTAAGTACTATGGATGTATTTTATATACTTACTGGGAGAAAGCTTTGAACAGGAAAGGTAGGGGATCCCTGGGTGGCTCAGCGGTTTAGCGCCTGCCTTTGGCCCAGGGCGTGATCCTGGAGTCCTGGGATTGAGTCCCACATCAGACTCCCTGCATGGAGCCTGCTTCTCCCTCTGCCTGTGTCTCTGCCTCTCTCTCTCTCTCTCTCTCTCTCTCATGAATAAATAATAAAAAAATAAAATCTTCGAACAGGAAGTGTAGAAAAGGATATGAAAGCACAGAACGCCTTGGGAGCAGGAAAGGAAGGCTGTCCAGAAAGGCTACAACCAAAGAGAACTTCATGTATTAACAATTTGGTCTCAGACCATTCCAGAGTGCAAGAAAGCTATTCTGTATCATCAGTAACCAATCTGGAAATTTCCTCATAAACCAACCTCCGGCCCCTGTGTATTTCCAGCTTGTTAGTTAAAATCCCATTACCTTATGCAACATGTGTGTGCCACATCCTCTGGCAGCTTGATGAGCTATACGTAAAGCCAAGCCTGACCTAAATAACCGAAATCTCTTTACAAACACATTTTTATTTGGATTAGAAGAACCCTTCAGAAGATTAATAGGTCACTGATAGAAGCATGTCTTTGAGTAGGCTCCCACTTTAATCTGAACCTCATTGAAACACATGTTTCTTCTTCTGGAAATTTAATTTTCACATCCCTGTATACAGAAATGTCACAACACAGGTTTCCTATGCATCAGCATAAATGGATAAATGGTAGCAGAGTAAAACATATCTAGATTTTTTAAACAGCACTTTGACAGGAAAACCACTAAAATATTCCATTTGACCTTACAGAACTAACAGAATGTAAAGTTTTCAAAGTAAACTTGACTTACTTTCTTTTTGGTTGTGCATCCTCAAAATTAGAAACTTCCTGAAAAATAAAATACAGAAGAAAATAAAATGATACTACTCTAAGAAATCAGAAGGAAAATTCACGTATGGTACATCTTTGAGTGTAATCCAAATGTATCATTTCCCCCTTCCTAATAAACTGACTGGTGTTTCCCCCTTGTATTTTGGCACTATGTCATAGAATCTCAGTTCAATTTTTTTTTCTTTATTCTTTGTAACTTTGAGAGATGTAGATGCTTTCTTTATTAACTAGGGCTTATATCTTATTCAAAGCCCTGGTCAGTTAATAGAGCAAGTCTTTGAACTAAAAACATGCAATTAAATCCTCATAACTTCAAGTTTTCATTCCCTATCAACCCACCAACGCCAAGGGGGGAGATACACACCAGAGTATGCTAATTACATCACACAGTACTTTCCTTTGAGAAAGTTTAAACTATCACAATGCCTCGAGTATGTTGAAATACACCTGTGATTCATCTGGCCTTTCTCTTCAGAGTAACTGAATGTTGTGTAAAATCCCTAATACTTTTCGGGGAAGAATATGTCGCCACATCTTTCACCATCATTGAAAGAGCTTAAACTGCTCCCTGGCACCTTTAAGAACCCTTAAGATTTTCCTGTTATCACTCGTCTTCCCCTTCATTCAAAACCATTTACATTTTTGATGCTCGGGGTACTTTTTGATTATCTACTATATCATAGGCAACAGACCATGTTGTAGAGAGCTTTGACTGGTGTGGTAGGAATTTGTGTAGTAAAGACTGTTGGAACCAATATTCCAGATGGGGGAAAAATAGAAATGCAAAGGTGGGGAAGAATATAAATGAAAATCAGAAAAAGGAAAATTGGTTGATAGTATTAGTCTGAGCACTGCCAAATCCAGGATAACCTTTCCCCTACAAAGTAACTGAAGGGACCCTTTCTCTAACCCTTGTTATGTTTTTGTCAAGATTGAACTCTCAAGGACAATTTAAATTATGTATTTCAAGCTGGTGAGTAGAGTGTCACTGAAAATTCCAGATGCTGACACACTCCATCCCTGAACTTTTTTTTTTTAATTTTTATTTATTTATGATAGTCACACAGAGAGAGAGAGAGGCAGAGACACAGGCAGAGGGAGAAGCAGGCTCCATGCACCGGGAGCCCGATGTGGGATTCGATCCCGGGTCTCCAGGATCGCGCCCTGGGCCAAAGACAGGTGCTAAACTGCTGCGCCACCCAGGGATCCCCATCCCTGAACTTGAGGAACAGTTTTTGCCAAGTTAAGATACCTATGGGTCCCCCACAGGACAATGTCTAAACAGGTGGGAGTGGGGGTAAATACTTGAGAATCATGAAGCAAACCCTGAGGTGAGGTGACATATCAGCACATACCACTCCTTCAATTCTCTATGCTTTATCATCATGTGTCCTAAAAATAACCCAACTCTATCCATGGTCTTTTTGTGAAATTCCTTCAGTATTGGTCTGGATGTCTCCACACCTCAGCCTAGAAGCCAACTGTGTTCCTTTCACCACCATCAGCAACCATACCAGCTTTGTGAGGGTCATCAGGAAAGAGGATGGCCATCCATCTTTGTAGTTATATTTTCCTATCACACATATTTGTAATTTAGCTGGGAAGGAACAAGTTCCATGTTCACATAATCTATAAAATCTGGGCCAAATATGTCTCAGTAGTCAGAATTTACTGTTTTGAGTCTAATAGGATTAGATAAAGTCTATAGGATTAGATAAATTTCTTCAGATTGCAAATCTCATAGTCTTCTAAATAGATTCTCCCTATTTTGAGTATAGAGAAAGAGGTGTCTGGTCTAGAGTATAAAAGGTCAACTTGCAATATGAAAGTTGGGAAACATTAGATAATGTCTGTATTTTTAATCATATAAGCCACAGTACTTTTGAATTAACTTATATCAGTAATCCATGATCTTGGTTTCTGTTTTACATGGTAAAGTTTATTTTGTGCTGTACGAAAAATGCTACCAAAGAGATTAATTCCAGAGGACTCACAAAACTTGTGTGCAATGGAGCTTTAAGTGTTTGAGTCTGGGATGGGGGGGTGTATTATTCAAACACAGTCTTCTGCCTCACTTAGGTGAAGCCTTGGCTAAGTAGGCGTTGGGCTCCGACAAAACTGGTCAAATACATGTGACTGCTGATTATGGTAAAAGAGATACAGTTAGCTCTGGGCTGAGGCATAGAGACATCCGGATCAAGACCAGGGACAAAGATTGGTTATTTTTAGGGTATATTTTGTCACAACATTTTCTAGGGACTATCTAATTTTTTCTGCTTTACTGGAATCCAGGTTAGCCATTTTTACTTGTAATGAATCACTTTGGTTTGGGAATGTTGTGTTACAGAGTTCTCTTATGATGGATACTTTCGAAAAAGATTTTGAAGGGTGCCTGGCTGGCTCCGTAGGAAAAGTACTGATCTTTGAGTTGTGAGTTCAAGCCCCATGTTGCATGTGGAGATTATTTAAATAAATACAGCTTGAAAAAGAAAAAGAACAAGATTTTGGGTTAAAACTTCTTTTAATCCCTATTAAGATATAAGAAGTAATGTAGCTTTCCTTTGGCAACCTGCTTCCTCTAAGATGGCAGAGAGAGTCAAGCACATTAAATGTGAGACTGAAGTGTGATTATGTGGGGGGAAGAGATTACTCAAACAGGGCAACAGCTACTTAATTAATAATACGTCTGTTCCCTGGATGTTGCCTAGTGGTAGATTACTACTGAACTGGTTAAGCAATTTTTAGTACTCCTTGTACCAGACTCAAGGCAGCTGCTTTCCATTCTGACTTCTGCTTACATAAGCAGACTGTTATGTATTGAGTTCAGACCCTGTATTCCTAGAGGAGCAAGTCAAAGAAAGACTAGATGCAGCTTTATTTTTAGAACTACATCTGTGTGTGTATGTGTGTGTGTGTGTGTGTGTTACTCTGAACTCCAAAAAGAAGATACCATTTCAGCGAGTCGATGAAATGATTCTATCTAGTCCATTAATTTGACACTTGCCATAAATACTAGGCAAAACTTGCTCCTGTTAGCCTTCGTTTCATTATCCCCTAAATCAAGCACTAATCATTAGTCTTACCTTTCATTCACTAGGGAGTTTGTGGCTTAATTTAATTTTTACCCCTGGCAATTGTTAGGAAAATAAAAAATGAAATGTAGGCAAATTATTACAAATGGGCCGGCAGAAACTAAAGAATATGTCCAACATGTGTTATTATTCAAGGCTATGAGAGTAGGCTGTAGGAGTAAAGCATTTTCACATAACTGCAACAAGGTCATATAAGGTCAAATTTAAAAAAACAATTGAAAATGAAAAAAGAGAAGAGGACACTTAGAAGAGTTTTTGGATACCAAATGCCATATTTCTATTCTCATGCAGTGGTTACGGTTGGCTGTCCTTTGGGGTTGAGTCTAATATGTGTCTGTTTCTTGCATTATTGGTTTTTAAATCTTACTTTCAAATCACAAAGTCAAAAAGGAAAAATGAAGTGAATAGGTCAGGGATTGTTGTTGCCTAACTAATGGAAATGTGAAAGGTGTTTCTGCACCAGAGAAAATTGATTGGCAGTAAGTGATGGTGTAAATCCCACAGTGAACTTTTAAGACTACAGAGATCTGACCTTTGATTTGCAGATGAATAAACTGAGATCCCAAATGGTAAATTGACTTGTCTAGGGTCGTGCATATAGTGCTCTACTTTGATTAAATGTTAGTCACTTTTTCATTCTAATATATTCTTTTGGAATTATATAATTCACTCATTCATACATTCAGAGCTCAATAAATATTTATTGAGCATGTGCTATGTTTCAGACACTGTTTTAGATGCAAAGAAGAATTACAAGTGGTCCTTCTCTCAGATATTCAACCATCAACGACTGCTAATTTCAGGATCCTGTTGGAGTCCATGATTTTCCTAACTTTGAAGATTAAATGAGCCAGCCTTCGTAAAATCCTTACACAATGCCAAACACTTTGAAGATACTTATGATGTTATTTTTCATTAAATTAATTATTCATTATTAGTTACATCGAATTTTAATATTGAAGCAAGAGTTGAGCATAAATACAAATACACACACATATATGTGTATGCATACATATAACTTCTCATTAAAATAAGTTAAACCAATTTCTATTTTGTCCAACTGATTCTCTTGAGAGAAGGAGGATGATTCACTTGCATAACTGAAATGGTTTTACTAATATTAAAATACAGCAATTCCAAGAATGCCACATCCAAACTGAATGAGCCTATTTCTGGACATTTCTTAGGTTCCTATGCTTCAGTAAAGTTCCTGCAGATGTTCAAAAAAAGTTAATTTAATGGAAGTTCCTTTTAAAAAAAAAAGTCTCATAGACATCTGGCAAAGATGATTATGATGCTTCAAAGTTATTAAAATAGAGTAGTTTTGCAGTACACCTAAAGCCACCAGAGAGAGTGTAACACACACACACACACACACACACACAAGCTCTGTTCTCAGAGAGGAAGTTTGTGTGACTGGATAACAAACTATCACCCCTGTAAAGGAGTCCTACCGCCCAAGGACTTCTACCTCGCCTCTACGTCTTCCTGCAAATGTGTGTAGAAAAATCTCATGATGGAAAGGTCTCCTAAGTTCTCAAAGAGATCACACAGCAAAGAGGAATATTCGTGAATGTAGCTAGTCTGAACCCAATTGCTAAAGCAGGTTGCTAAGAATGATATGGCTTTAAATCACATTGCTTTTCTATTCCTTGATTTAACATATTTGCAGAATAATAATGGCAGAACACTCATGTACTATCAAGCACAATTCTTAATGCTTTATATAGAGTAGTTCACCTAATCTTTACAGCACTCCTATGAGGTGGATACTATTATAATGGAAGATACTATAAATGAGGACACTCCATTTACAGATGGGTAAACTGAGGCATAGAGCAGTTGAGATTCTTGCCTAAGGTCACATAATTAATATGTGGTAAAACTGGTATTTTATGCCTGTCTTAACCATTACACAATGCTACTTCTATACTTGACTGCACAGATCCAGAATCTACCTCTCATTTAGGTCAGAGATCTCACAAATGAGCACTATTGGCCAGGGAGAGAGTGGCCATGAAAAAGCAGAGAAAATATAATACTATCTTCCAGTACTAAACAAAGAACTCAGAAAGTACACCCTTATCAAAGCATTAACAAGAATAATTTAGTATTATTTGAAGACAAGGGCATAGACAGCACACTGATGTGTTTTAAAGGCACTAATCATTTTGTGGATGCTGCCATCATCATCAAAGAATGCCCAGTAATTTATGACGGCACATTTAATTAAAAGTGAGCACTTCCGGAACCACTGAATTGAGATGACAGTCTGTACATTGGCGGTCCCCAGTATATTACTATAATAATGTTACGGTTCTCAGGGAAAACAGATTTCATCCCCCCATGAGAATGCAATGAAGAAGAAGCAATGTCAGCTCATCCGGATGGGAAAAGTAGACTTTCCTGCCAGGCTGTCCAGCTCCTGTCAAAGAGTAACAACCCTATATAGCTAATGAATTTTGATTTCCTCAAGAGAAGCAGGTGGTGTACGGCATCCCCACATGGCCCATCATCTCAGGGCAGATCACATAGCTTGTAGTGCCTGGAGAATGCACAGGTACTGTATCTAATCTGCCAGAGACAGAGCTGGTAAATCACAGAAAATTTTGCCATTTGTCTACTGGTGTGCTAAGTGAGCTTTCTATCAATCCTGAACTAACAAACTCCTCTCACAGCACTATAAATATCCAGGATGACAAAACAAGTTTCCTAGGGGATGGTTATTTGCATTATAAAAGATTCTTCCTTTACAAAAAGATTCCATTCCAGATTTCTTAAAAAAGAGAGCTTTTCTTAAGTATCTTCAAATGTGTCGTGATTTATGAAGTTATATTTACACAGGTTTTAGAAAGGGGAATAACGTTTATTAAGTCACCTGTTTGCTGCCACTTATATCATTATCTTACTTAGTTCTCAAGCCACAAATGGAACAAGAGCAAGCCAAACAAACTTGTGAGAAGTCTGTTAGGAAATGTGATGGGTAAAAATATGAAATTCCATCCTTACAATGAGAAAACATTGAACTGGCATCCAGAACCTGGCTTGCTTCCCCAGGTCTGCTCCTACATTGGGCAAGATCCAAAAACTCTCGCAGAACTTCAGTCTCTGCATCCACAGAATAAGGCTGGTGAATGCGAACTTTAAAATCTCTTCCAAAGCCATGGTTCCTAATCTACAATATTTCAATCCAGAATCAGCAGGGATGACAAAAGCTTTTAAGAGAAAATTAAAGTGAGAATGGGCTTTTTTGCTTTACAGCTTTTTCTTTAAAACATGATTAAAGAGATAACCATGGCTTTCATTAGATTCAATTAGTAATTGTATCATAAGCTTAGGAAATAAAAAAGAGAAGAAGGCATAATTAACCTTAATCTATTGATTTCATTTTATTTTAACATAAGTCTCTGTTTATGAGAGGATACTAATTAAAACCACCAGAAAGTGTTCACACATGAATTGGTGGCAGAGGAATAACTGTATGTATGGACATAATGGGTAAAAAAATAAAAAAAAAAAAGTACAGTCTTTTTAATGAAGGTAATCTATGTTTTATATGTCAGCTTGTTAGGAGTCATTTTACAATCCAGAAATCAAGAAAAGGATTACATACACTGTTTTGACACTGACTCCTCTTGTTCATAGTTTGATGAAGACCTAGCTGATGGGATGCCATTGTTAATCTCATTTTCTTCCTTTAGTGTCTATGTTATTAATAGCTCTGTCAATGCTAATGCTAATATGGAGACAGAACAAAAAACTCCCAATTTTAATAGTTTGGAGGCAAGTAAGAAATGCAGTTGAGTGGTTAGAATACCAACCTGAGAGTCACCTACCTTGATTTCTCCATTACTCACCTATTCTAATGACATGTCACGTTTCAATGTGTCCATTTATCCATTTATAAGACACTTGGCTCTAAGTGCTTTTTAAGCACTTTTGTGAAAGATGCTAGAACAGTGTGCAATGATAATGTCTTAACCACCTCCTTTCACCACTTTTAACTCTAGTTCTTCCTTTAAATCTTAAATCTCATCTCTGTGGAACTGGCACCGTTAAGCCACAAACCACAGTTATGTTCTTAGAGATAACACCTATTATTGATCATTTATTTTGTGCCAACCACTGTGCTAATAATGTAATTATATTGTTGCCTTTTACTCTCAAATGATGAATAAGAGTAACAGTTTCTTCATTTTACAGAAGAAATCAGGCTTGAAGATTTTAATGAACTAGGAGGCTTTGAAATTTTATAAGGCTTATCTGATCCCCCAATCTTGTGCTACTGGCAACTATATTATTTTTTCTTTTGAAATTCCTTCTGAGAATTCTTATACAAGTAGGGCTTGGTGCTTACAATATAGTATTTAATTATGTAGCTATTTATGTTCCTCTCTAGATATTTTGGGCATATGTATTTCTTGCTGTAGATGACATTTTTCATTCACTAAACCTAAAATCAATGTGCAGCAGAAGAGGAAGAAGAGGAAGAAGGGAGAAAGAGAAGGCAAGAGGAGAGAAGAAAGAGAGGAGAGAAGGAAGCAGGAAGGGGAGAAAGAAGGAAGGAATGAAGGAAAAAAGAAAGAAAGAAACTTCTCTTGTTATGAGAATAAGATGTGGGGTTTTGGTCCTGTCCACTACATCTATCAACCTAAGGCACAAGACAAAATTGACTAATAGGGGCAAAATACAAGTCATGGGCATCCATTTTTAATGTGACAAATCTCAGCAGAGACAGTGTAGAGCTTATCACAGTGATAGTGTCTTCTTGATTTGGCTACTTCCTGTAATCTGACAGAAGCAGCAGCTCTCCTGGGTGGCAAGTTTTGTAGTGTGCTTCTCAGAGTAATTCCTGCAAGCTCAGCTATGTATTTATCTTCAATGTCCCAATAATTCTGAGCTCTCTTTAACCTGTAATACATTCCTTTCTGCTTGAATTAGCTAACACTGATTTGATTATCTACAAATAATTCTGATTAGTTACTTATCAAATTAATTTTGGTTCCTATATTAGTTAAATATTGCTGTGAGGATGCCTGGGTGGCTCAGTTGGTTAAGCATTTGCCTTCTGCTCAGGTCATGATCTCAGGGTTCTAGGATTGAGCCCCACATTGGGCTACCTCTCCCTCTGCCCCTCCCTTCCACTCTTGCTCTCTCTATCTTAAGTAAGTAAGTGAATGAATGAATAAATAAATAAATAAATAAATAAAATATTGTCCTGTAATAAATTACTCCAAAATGTAATGGCTTAAAACAATAAGCACTTAATATCTCATAGTTCCTGTGGGTCATGAATATGGGCATGACTTAGATGGGTCCTTTGTTTCATGGTCTCTCACAGGGTTGCAGTCAAGTTGTTGGACCAAAGAACTGAGGTCTTATCCAAAGCTTAGCTGGGGAAAGATCCTCTTCTAGGGTCACTTAGTGATTATTGGCAGCATCCAATTTTTTGAGGGCTATTGAAATGAAAGCCTCATTTTCTTGCTGGCTGTAGGCTGACTGGCTCTAGGTTCCTTACCACTTGGGCCTTTCTAGATGGATCTTGCTTCATGATAATGTTCAAGCCAAGAAGGTTATGGACCCAGTCTGTTAGCAAGACAGAAGTCAGGGTCTTTTGTAACCTAATCATGGAAGTGACTTCTTGTTACCTTTGCCAAATTCTGTAGGAATCAAATCACACAGAGGGGTGGGGATTACATAAGGACTTAAATATCAAAAGGCAGATAGGACGATTAATTTTGTATCAACTTGGCTAGACCACAATACCCAGATATTTGGTTAAACACCAGCCTAGAGGCCACTAGGAAAGTATTTTTTAGATGAGATCAACATTTAAATCAATAGATTTTAGCACACTACCCTCCATAATATAAATGGGTCTCATCCAATCAGTTGAAGATCTTAAGACAAAAAGACTGTAGTCTCCCATAGGGAAGAAGTAATTCTGCTTCTAGACTTCTTCTTGACCCTAGTTATAACATCAACTCTATCCTTGGTCTCCAGCCTGCCAGCCTGCTCTGAAAATTTCTGACTTGCCAGCCTACATAATCACATGAGCCACTTCCTTCATTTCTCTCTTTATATATCAACAACCTATTAAGTTCTGTTTCTCTAGAGAACACTGACTAATATAGCCAGGTTCATTAGAGGACATCTTAGAAGTCTGCCTTCGACAGTTCCAAAAGGAAAGTAATAGTGTTTTATGTTAAACAACACTCCCCTTCCAGAAGAGATTATTTTCAAAAATTTTAAAAGATTTTATTTATTTGAGAGATACCATGAGAACAAGTGGGAGTTGGGGGTTGCATGGTGCAGAGAGAGAAGCAGACTCCCCCGCTGATCAGGGAGCCTGACTCAGGCTGCATCCCAGGACCCTGGGATCATGACCTGAGCCTAAGGCAGATGTTTAACTAACTGAGACACCCAGGCACTCCTCCACTTCCAAAATAATTTAAAATGTATTCAAGGAAACATTTTAGAACAGGAAGGGACCTTAGAGATCATCTAGTCTAATCCTATTATCTTATAGAGGTGGAAACTGAGATTCAGATAGTATAAGGACTTATTCAACAGTATTCAGGAACAAAGCCAAGGCAGGAACTCAGTTCCTTTCATAATGCTCTTACCATTGACCCCTGAATTATCACACGTTGAAGGTTGAGAATTGCACTGGTGGCCTGAAGACTGATTATAGTGAAGGAAAATCTTCACGGGCAGATGAACTATTGGTCAGCAAGATTGCTCTTCCCTTGAGTTGCTCTTCCCATAGTGGTAATGGTTTTGTGCTGGTGCCTCCTCATCCCCCAATCCAGATTCCTTTATGATCAATGGCACACATAGCCAAGACAGTAAGCTGGGGTCATGGATGCTGCCAGTGGCTATGGAACACAGTAAAAATAACTGGCCATATGGGGATTAAACCCCTGACCTTGGCCTCATTAGCGCTGAGCTCTAACCAACTGTTAGACATGTATTGTATTGTTTGTCTTTAAAGCTATTTTTGAATCTGCTATATTACTTTCTCATTAACATCTGGTGGCTGGAAACAATTTAATTGATTTCTACAGTGCTTTTTACCAGTATAGTATGTTGATGAGTGAGTACAGAAAAAATTAATCTTGCATTTTAATAATATCTAAGTTAAAATGGACCCCCTAAAAAACAAAAACAAAAACAAAACAACCCTGAAATAAGTATTAGGCAAACAAGAGCCACCGTGATAGATTTTCTTACTCATTGCTGTCTATACACATGATGAGAAATCTAGGTCTAAATTGTCAAACATTGCACTCAACCTGAGTGTTCATGATTTGAGGCAATTTGTGGAGATTAAAATCTTGGGTGTTCTAATGCACATCAACAATAAATCCTGTTGCTTCTTCTTGTCCAGCCCAGTAAAAATCAATGCTTTTAGGTAAGAAGTGTTGATTACAAATTATTTTTGAGCAGTTATTTTAAAACGACATCTGAGCTCAAGTGAGAGTTTGACTTAAAGTCATTTAATCAAGGGTATTAAATTAAAGGATCACTCTGCCCTGGTGTGATGGGTTGCAGAAGGAAGGGAAATGAACATTAACATGCATTATGCCAGGTGCTTAACGTGTGTTATAGCATTTGATCCTCACTACAAACTAAGAGGCAGACATTTTTAGCCACATTCTATTGCTTAGGAAATTTAGGGTCAGAGAAGTTCAATAACATTCTCAAGGACACATATTTCTCAGCCACCTGGAGAGCAGGAGTAAAACTCGAGTCTATTAACTACATTACCCATCTCAGGTTCTTTCTGCTTTGTTCTGTATATCATCAGATTATATTTAGCATATATATTATAAGGTCAGATTCTTTATCCTTCTATCTTCTGCTCCTCTTCACTTCTTATCTCCCAAAAGCACTTTGCCACTTGCCCATCTCCTGCCTTCTCTAACCCTTGCATATATACACATTCATACCACACACACACACACACACACACACACACACATATGCACACTTCTGGCAGAGGGGCCAAAGGACAAGATTAGTATTTGGGAAGCCAGAACTCCAGTCTTGATTCCATCTGTCTCTCCATACAAGTCACTAATCTCAGCTTCCTCATTGGGTAACACACCTGTTCCCTATTGTCTCATCTCCTTCTAAAAGTATATAATTAAATGTTTACCATCAAGTATTTTTACACTTTATTATCTATACTTCCTTAAGTGAAGTAGGATATGATATTATCTGGTTATTTAATGCCTCAATACCACCAGCAGTTCCAAGCCTCTCATCCTGCACTGTCCAACACAGAGCCATTACTAGCCTCATGGGGCTATTGAGCAATTGATGAATGGTTGGTTTGACCGAGGAACTACATTTTAATTTAACTTAATTTAATTTGAATTTAGAAACTGAAGCTGGGGACAAAACACACAATCTTTATGATTTCACTAGGACTAGATTTCACTTCAACCATTGACACTTCAGCATCGGACTTAAGATGTATAAAATACATATGACAAAAGTCTTAGCTTAAAAACAAGAGTGTAAAATGTCTTATTAACATTTTATATTAATTACATTGTTTCTTTTTCAAGTTTTTTATTGTGACTACTAGAAAATCTAAAACTGTATCTGTGGATTGCATTATATTTCTATTGGAAGGGGCTACTCTAATCCCTTCTTACTGATATTGTAAGTCCAGAGTAGAGTCTAGATATATGTGTCTTCAGGTGTTCCTGAAGTCCCACTGCTGTTGAGAACAACTGTCAAAAGTTGTAGCAAAGTCTTTTTACAGCAACTCTTTCTTTTTAAGATTTTTTTTATTTATTTGAAAAAAAGAGAGCATGTGTGCACATGAGCTGTGGGGGGGGGAGGTGGGAGATCAGGAGAGGCAGAGGGAGAGGGAGAGGGAGAGAGAATCTTAATCTGACTCCACTATGGGCCTGATCTCACAACTCTGAGATCATTCATGAGCCAAAATCAAGAGTCAGATGCTTAACTGACTAAGCCATCCAGGCACCCCTGTGATTTAGTTTTTAATGTAATAGTATTAGATAGTTTTTCTTTTTTGGATCATTCTTCTCCATATTAATTGGAAAAATTAAAAAGTCTTAATTTATCACCACTTTATAAGACCCAAATATTACAGAAGAGTTGTAACTCACTTTAAATGTTACAATAATACTGTAAACCTGGGGTAGGGATGATACAAATTATTTTCTACAGAGACAAAAGAGAGCCACCTTCAGAAAGCTAGCCTTCCTCTCTGTCCATTGCAGAGGAGTTCCAGAGGTGAAAGGGCACTGCTTTTGTTTTTTGTTTTTTTTGCATTTGTTTTTGTTTTTTGAGCATGGTAATGCCAATTATAATACGTATGAAAAGATTCAGAAGGAAGGATAGTGGACATAATAGATTAACACTTAACATCTCCCCACCTTCCTTCTGGTGTGCCTTCATCTATCAGAGGCAAAAAGGCTAAAAACCACATTCTACAAGCTTCCTAAAGCCCAGAGAACAGATATAATTTAAGTCTGGCACAATATAAGCATCCGTGTGACATTTGAAAGGTGAGATGTGACCCAGAGGCCACAAACTAGTAGCCAGGTTAACAGATGAGTGAAATTCCCTTTAACCTAATGTATCTAAAATATTATTTCAACAAGCAATTAATGTAAAAATTGTTAGTAAGCTGTTTTATATTTTTTCATAGGAAGTATTTAAAATACAGCTTCTATTTTACCCCTACTGCCATCCTTACTTGGAATAGCTCCTTTACAGGCATTCAATTGCCACCTGTGTTTGTAACCACACAGCTCCAGGGGTCAGTAAGCTTTTTCTAAGGAAAGCCAGATAGAAGTATAATAGGCTCTGGGCCACAGACAATTTCTATAGAGCAGTCTTATTTTTGCTTTTGTTTTTAAACAAATCTTTTCAAATGCAAAAGCTGCTCTTAGCTCATGGGCCATAAAATACAGGCCCCCTCAGGCTGTGGTTTGCAATCTCAGCTCTAGTGTGGCATATGAACCCTTCTCATGGTTCTTTAACTTCTGTGCTAAATCATTCCTGCATGTGGAGAGGAGGAGGATCAAGAAGATACTGTCTTCCTGCAACAGAACTCAGCCAACCCCATAGAGAGGATTGTTCTCATTCTATAGAGAAGTGGCAGAGTCAGAATGAGAACTGTTATTTATCCAACTCCAAAGCTCATGCTTTTTGACACTACATGCTACATACTCCATTATTGAGGCTTTCTTTAGCTTGATTAATGGAACTTCACCAATCTATTCATTTAGCTTACAAGTATTTATTGAATGAGTATTTGTACATTGAATTTATTAATAAATTCAATTGAAGTATAAATTGAAGTATTTATTGAATGAGTATAAATAATAGGGACATTGCCCCTACCCCACATTAAAGCTCATTTTTGAGAAAGCTCAAATTTCTTACGAATTTATGAGTTACAAAATGGAAGCAAAAATTGACAATCATTTGCTTACTTCAGTCAATACAGATGGCAAACCAGATAATTCAGGACTGAACCAGTTAACCCCCAGTTGGCAGAGATACAAGCATTTTATGTTCTCACTCTATTTCTAAATCAAGATATTTTATTAGCTTCAGACATAATAAAGAAGTACTAAAAGTGGTACAGAATCAAGCCATAATGACCTACATTTTAACTAATATAATAACAAAGTAGTCAATCCTTAGTTAAGCTAGTATATTAGTACAGTTTCAGCATATTTACTTAGTTGTATGGTTATTTATTACATAAAATCTTTACCCATTTTTTTATTTTTGGTAGTAGCTCTCCAAAGCACTCTTTTTTTACAAGTGGATCACTTATTATTCTTCTTCATGAAACTTAATAAAGTCTTGTATTTTAAATTTATTTATCTTTGGACCAGATATCCATTACCAACCCCTCCTGGAACTGCAATTAAAATGGAAGCTGGATGTTTCAGATGTTCCTCATTTAAAATCCCAAGCTACTAAATAGACGTTTTTCCAAAGAAGACATGCAGATGGCCAACAGACACATGAAAAGATGTTCAACATCATTAATCATCAGTGAAATTCAAGTCAAAACCACAATAAGATATCATCTCATACCAGTCAGAATGGGTAGTTTCAAAAGGACAAGAAATAACAATTGTTGGCAAGGATGTGGAGAAAAGAGATCCCTCATGCACTATTAGGAATGTAAATTGTTACAGCCACTGTGGAGAACAGTATATAGGTTCCCCCCAAAACTAAAAATACAAATACCATGAGATCTAATTAATTCCCCTTCTGGGTGTATTTACCCAAAGAGGATGAAAACACTAATTCAAAAAGATACATGCATACCTATGTTTATTGTAGCATTGTTTATAATAGACAGGATATGCAAATAACTAAGTGACCATCAATAGGTAAATGGATAAAGAGGATGTGGTACATACACACAATGGAATATTACTCAGTCCTAAAAAGAACAAAATCTTGCCATTTGTGACAACAATAATGCACCTAGAAGGTATTATGCTAAGTGAAATAAGTCAGAAAAACAAAATACCATATGATTTTACTTATATGTGGAATCTAAAAAACAAACAAATGACATCAAAAAGAGAGACTCATAAACATTAAGAATAAACTAGTGGTTCCCAAAGGGGAAGGGGGTAGAGGATAGACAAAATAGGTGAAGAGGATTAAGAGGTATACATTTCCAGTTATAAAATAAGTTGCAAAGATGAAAAGTAGAACATAGGGAATATAGTCAATAATATTGTAGTAACTTTGTGTGGTGATAGATAGTAACTATACTTATCATGGTGAGCATATCATAATGCATATATTGTCAAATCACTATGTTGTACACCTGAAACTAATAGTACTTCTAAACTGTACTTCAATTAATTTTTTTTAATTTAAAAATCTCCAAATAAACTATTTTCCCTTTAATACCTATTCAGCCCTTTAATGTGAAGATGATCTACAGTAGATCATCTCCTCTGGGAGTCTGGATTATCTTATATTCATCTATATAACTCCACATATTGCTTGAAACAGTATTTTCTACATCACAAAACTCCTAATAAATATGAGTAAATACAACTTGTTTAAGGGAAGCCAAGAAGCCCGGAATTTGTCTTGTTTTTCTTTTCTTTTTATTCCTTTCTCTTCCTTCCTTCCTTCCTTCCTTCCTTCCTTCCTTCCTTCCTTCCTTCCTTCCTTCCCTCCTTCCTTCCTTTCTTTCTTTTCTTTTCTTTTCTTTTCTTTTTGAAAGGGAGAGAGTAAGGTCAGGAGGAGCAGAGGGAGAGAGAGAACCTCAAGCAGGCTTCACACTAATGCAGAGCCCAATGCAAGATTTGATATCTAATTACTGAGATCATGACCTGAGCTGACATCAAGAGTTGGAAGCTTAACTGACTGAGCTAACTAGGTGCCCCTTATTTTTCTTTTCAACTCATGTGACAAATGATATTATTTTTAGTAGGGGCTATTATTTTCTATTGTAACAACTAGATATACTATCTAATTGGTTCTAAAAAGTCAGTATGAGAGCAACTTTCCTCTTCCAGAAGGTTGCAGATACATTTGGGTTGAGGACTGGAAGCTTGAGATATAACTCCATGAACCTTAGGAATGTTTTTGTAGTATTTCTAGAAAATGAATCCAAAAATAATAACTGTTTCTGATATTGCCAAGACTAGTCCAAAACTTTTTTTTTCTTGAATTAGGGAGGAGGGGGAGACAGTGAGAATACTAGGAGGAAAAAATAATCCATTCTTCAGAGGTTCAGAGGGAAAGTTCTAAACCACTAAATGTCATTTTATTAAAAGACTGATTTTGTTTTAACCAAGCTATGAAATCATTATTATTAGGAATAAAATGTCAGTGGTAATTTGAAAGGACTAGTACAATTTAACAATTAATAGTAGAATCAGTGCTTGAACTGGTTGCCTTTCAAATTTATGTTGTATATATGCACGGATTTTAAAATTAAATATGGAGACATATATATCTATATACATGATATCCATGTACACATATACATGTATATATATTGTATATATATATATGTGGAGAGAGAGTTATAGAAATTTCAATCATGTTTTCATTATTCTCATCCACTTTGGAATGTAAGGAAGTTTGATAAAAATTCTAGTAGACTGCTTGGCCATGAACTTGTTTATTTTTCATGCATATTTATTAAACTAATACTTTTAAGAAAATATCTTCAGGCTCTTCAGCCTATTCATTTTTTCTTTTTAATTATAGAGTAAAAATGCTTACAAATATTTTGCAATGTTAATTGAGAGTCTCCACATAAGTCTTACTCTCTCAGATTACTATGTAAAATGTATTCCTGCTTCCTCTTATGCATATCTGTCAAGATCAACATCTTCATGGATATTGAAAAGGTATAGATTGAGGGAAGAGTTTCCACTACAATAAAATGTTTTTGGATTATTTTTTACCGACTGAGACTTATTATTGAACTTGTTTGCTAACAAATGCTACATTGCTTACATCCATAAGCTATATAAAAAAGTTGTTTTCAAAGAATGTCCCCAAGGAATAAAATTGGTAGGTATGAAGGCAGATATAAAACTTGAAGGTACTTTTCTGGATTTGAGTCCTGGGTCATCTTCTTTTTAACAGGGGAAGTTATGTAACCTTTCTCAACATTTCTAAACATTTCTAAAGTTATTGTGAGGATCAACACAAATAATGCCATATATAACATTACCTAATACAGTGCCTTACAAAAAAGGAAGCGGATAGTAATCTTTGTGTTGTTATTGGGGAAAAGTATAATTGTAAGGGTAGAAGATGGCATCTAAATCTCTAAGCATAGGGAAGTTCTTTATTTGTAGCAGACAGGATGTTTTGTATTGCACTAAGCCACAATATAAGGAAAATAAGTTTGTTAGGATGGGATTAATTTATTATCATTTTTATTTTTTTAAGCTTTTATTTATTTATTCATGAGACACACACACACACAGAAAAGCAGAGGGAGAAGCAGGCTCCATGCAGGCAGCCCGATGTGGGACTCGATCGCGGGACTCCAGGATCATGCCCTAAGCCAAAGGCAGATGCACTTAACCGCTGAGCCACCCAGGCGTCCCAGGATGGGATTAATTTAAATACAGCACAATCAACTATGAGAACAGCCAGCACTGTTAAACAGGGACAGGGCCAATTTTGCAGAGCACCGAGAACTCTCTGCCTCTAGTAATTATAAAGATAATTCAAAAAAACTATCTGCATTTGCATTCTAGTAATATTCATGTTTTGTAAGTTCACAGTGTGTGTCCTTAAATTTTAGGAGCAGCTTAGTAAAGTGGTTAGCACAGATTTTAAAGTCACCAGGGGTGTATTGCAGTTGGCACTGAAGATAATGAACAAATAAATATTCAGGTATTGTAAGCCTGTTATTAAACCACTGGTAGCTTAAAATGACCAAGGGAGGAGCATTTACACCATGGCAATCAGCAAATGGAACAAATCTAGGGTTCCCTCCATCCATCCCAAAGACCTGGTTTACCAATGCACTACTGAGGCAGACTCATATATCTTTAATTGACAGCTTTAACACTTCATGGTTTATAGCCTGTAGCAAGTTATTTTGCTTTCTCTCCTTCAGTTTCCTAATCTCAAAAAATAATGTAGTTATTTCTCTGTCCTAAGTTTGCTTTGAGGATTAACTGGGTTAACTTATGTAATCACCTAATACATACTCTATAAATGGTAGTTCATATTAATAAGCTAAAGTCATGAAAGAGACAACAATAAAAAGCTCAGAAGCTAAAAGTAAATGAAGAGCTTTCTGAGAATAGTGATTTTTGCCATATTAACAGGTATCATGGGCAGCCCGGGTGGCTCAGTGGTTAAGTGCCGCCTTCAGCCCAGGGCTTGATCTGGAGACCCGGGATCAAGTCCCACATCGGGCTCCCTCCATGGAGCCTGCTTCTCCCTCTGCCTGTCTCTCTCTCTCTCTCTCTCTCTCTCTCTCTCTCCCTCTCTCTCTCTCTCACTAATAAATAAAATCTTAAAAAAAAAACCAGGTATCATGAGACAAGTGATTCTAAATATATAATAGAGAAGCAATCCGCTCAACTCAAGGCTTCACTCACCATGAAGAGATTGTTGTGTGCTTTTCCACTCTCTCCAATAGGTGAGATAAGAGAACCAATCCCGACAGAGGTGCTTTCTTGGTTAGTTTGTTGCTCTGGGACTGGCTCATATAAGCTGTCCATAGAGCCTTCCTGTAATAAAAGAGATTTATGAGGCAAGAAATAATAAAATGATATTTTCATTGAAAAGTGCTTTTTAAAAAAGATTTATTTATTTATTTTAGAGAGAGAGAGAGCACATGAGCAGAGGGAGGAGCAGAGGGAGAGAATTTCAAGCAGGCTCATCTCTGAGCATGAGGTATGACTCAGGCCTCCATCTCAAGACCTAGAGATCATGACCTGAGCCAAAATCAAGAGTTGGTCACCTATAATACAGAGCCATCCAGGCACCTCTCCTTAAAAAGTCTTCTAACCTATCTACCCCCTTTTACAAAGTACCCCATCTAAATTGTCCTGGGCATAGAGATGAAGAGTTAATGGTATGCCAGTTTTCAACAGTGAACAAGGCAGCAAAGAAAGGCATTCTCAGCACTCTCTACAGAGCCAGGAATTTAAACAAAACTCAACTGTTGGGGAACAATTGTGCAAAATGAGGCAGTTTTTCAAAAAGGGTGATGAAGACATCAACTTCAAGGTACAACTAAATAGATGCCAATGTGCACAGCAATAAACTGCGGTGGGTGTCAGGTCACAGGTGTTAGATACACATATCCCTCTAATTAGTCCTGTGTCCTTGTAGAAGAAACACAATGTGTACTTTAGCTTCTTCAATGGTAAAGCAGCAGTTTTGTTCATGTTACAGAGTAACTGCCAGGATAAAATCAATTTACAGGGTGTGCTCTGAAACAGCAAAAAAAGTATTTCACAAGTACAATAAAGATATTAATATTTATGTTATTTATATTAATAAATAATATTATGTATTTGTTTTCATTCTTTTACAGAAGAGTAAATTTTAAAATGTACGATTTTGCATTTAAAATCATTGTAAACCAGGGGCACTTGGGTGGCTCAGTGGTTGAGCTTCTTCCTTTGGCTCAGGTCATGATCCTGGGGTCCTGGATCAAGTCCCATATCAGGCTCCCCACAGGGAGTCTGCTTCTACCTCTGCCTATGTCTCTGCCTTCCTCTGTGTGTCTCTCATGAATAAATAAATAAAATCTTAAATAAATAAATATATATAAATAAAACAACTGTGAACCACATAATAAGTTTTCTTTGTATTTGAGAAGCAAACTTACTAACTGAATTAACTAGTTACATTTTCACCTTGTGAGACAAAATTGATATAGTTGTGATGTCATCTAGATACAGTATAAAGGGAGAGAGGCATACACTTAGTATATGGGAAATTTCTATAGTTATGAGTAACGCCAAGAGTGGTGTCATTAATATAAAGGTCTGTTGAATTATGAAAGAGTTTTCTTATGTGAAACAATGAGTAGAACTATAGTGTTGCATTGAAAATGTTCTCATCTTTAAAAATGAATTTTATTACAACATAAACTAAGATTGAGTTGCATTTGCATCATCTACCTTTATTTATTTTTAAAGATTTTATTTATTTATTCATGAGACACACAGAGAGAGAAGCAGAGACATAGGCAGAGGGAGAAGCAGGCTCCCTGTGGGGAGTCCAATGTGGGACTTGATACCCGGACCTCACAACTTGAACCAAAAACTTGAACCAAAAACAGATGTTCAACCACTGAGCCACCCAGGCACCCCACATCATCTACCTTTAGAACATTAAACTAAAATGTTCTGTAGTTTTGTGTTGTAAACAACCTCTGCTCAAAACACATGGCAAATTGTTGAGAAAATTAAAAAGACTTAAATCATATATGCTCTAAAATACCTAATCATGTAGGGACACAAAATCTAACTGAAACACAAAGTGGTGAGTGAATATAAAACTTTGGACCTCTTCAGTGTCCATCCACAAACAGGTAGTATTGACTAGGGCTTTGTGGGGTGAAGTGTAGGGGATATCATCCACATAAAGGAACTTCATGCTAAAATCTAGCAGCACTCATAGTTAGAAAGGAGGTTGAAAAAAAGCTCCTTCCAATAGCTGCCGGGGCCCTTGCTTCTAGGAAGGTGTAGGCCAGAAAAGTGAAATTTATCAACACAGCCAGCAAGATGGGATCTGAAACAAGCAAGCAGCCAACTGGTTCAGTGACTGGATCAGCCATACACCAACTATCACCTCAGGATAAGATCCCTGGACCAGCAATGTAATTCTTGGTTCTGAACCAGAGCCTCAGAGGGACTTGAGGTCTTGCCTCACAACTAGATGTAGAAAGGTGAACAGGGCAGAGAGGAAAGAAAAAGAGAGGGAGGAAGGTGTAGGTTGAGGGGAACGGAGGACTAGGGAGAGGGAGCGACAGAGAAACAGAGAAAAGAGAAAGAGTTTTATCATCCAACATTAACCAAAACACATGAAGGGATTAAATGCTGAGAAATAGCACTAGCTGAATTGACAATCTGAAAATAAAACCATTTCATTCCAGATAAAATTAAAATCAAAATGATGGAGAAATTTTTAAGAAAGAATGTGATCTTCACAGAGTAAAATGAAAAAAGTAATATCCATTTATAAATAATCTATGATGAAACCAAACTGGCAGAAATGAAACAAGAATATCAGAGAGCAACAAAAAATAAACAATTACAGTATCCTGAAATGAGTAATATAATCAAAGAAATTTATATTTAAAAACTAAAAAATTAGGATTAACTCTAGACCTTTGAAAAAAATTAGAAAATACTGCAGAGTCTATCCATGGTGGAGCATACAAGGGTAAATAGAAAACACATAGAACATTCAGGTAAAGTGTGGAGGGTATATTAAGATGTTGCCACGTAAGATTAATAAGAATTCTAGAAAAATAAAATGACAGAATTTTCTTGTCAATTTAAGAAAACTATAGACCAATTTCACTTGTAAAATAGTTTTAAGAAATTCTAAATGTGATGTACACATTTAAATTTAATTAAATTTAGTAGTCTGCATAAAAATATACCATGGTCAATCCGTATTTAATACGAGAATATAAGGATGTTTCAACATTTGGATGTCTTTTTAAAATATTAAACAGAAAACTTATTATTTCAATAAATGTTTTAAGGCACTCAAAAAATTTATTATTCATCTGTGATAAAATCTAGTGAATGGGGAAGAGACAGGAGTTCCTTGACCTCATTGGGATTATTTATCAAAAGCCTCGGGATGACTCAATTAGGAATAACTACATGAATGTGAGAAACAAGTCTAGGATGCCTGCTGGTATAGCATTCTTGTCAATGTGACAGAAGTGAAAGAAAAGTTGAAAATGATACAATTACTAAAGAAGAGGAAAATTTACAGATTATCTGTATGGAAATCTAAGAAAAAAAAACATAGACTACCAGAATTTTTACAATTCAGCAAAATTATATACTTGCAGTATCAATATCAGGAAGTCCATAAATGTATCTATAAACCAGCAGAAACAGATTAGGAAAAAGTAATCATAACAGGAACCAAAATTCTTAGGCCCTTAGCAACAAATTTAGTAAAAGATATGCACGAATTTTAAAGAGCAAATTATAAAATATCTTAATCTTCAATAAAAGAAAATCAGGATCAATGAAAAGCTACACGTGTTTGTGGAGGGGAGGACTCAACTCCATAATTAAGTCAATTTCCCCTAAAGCTGATGTGAGACTAAGTCTATTTTAACCAAAATCCCATCAAAGATTTCATATAATTTGAAATTTACCTAGAAGCATAAAAACTTTAAAAAGTCCAAATTTTAAAAAGGGACAAGGAAAGGGTATTTTGCTGAATAAGGTGTCTACTTAGCGTTAGAATTACCCTAATAGGTATATATTAAAGATCAGGTATAAGGAAAGGGGTAGAGATAAAGCGATGGGATAGAATCGAGTCCAAATAAAATAGAGGCAGCCTTGCAAATCACTGAAGAAATGGTGCACGGATAATTGATTTGTAACCTTACTGGGTTACAAAGTCCTGTTAAACTCAATAACCATATGATGAGCTCAACAAGAAAATCACCCTGCTTCTAATGAGCAAGTCTTCTAAAAGGCTTATCACAATGTAAAACTGTAAGAAACATTCTAGAGTCAGAGTGGCATACATAAAAGGATATTCCTGCCTCCCTTTTGAAAGATAGACCCCATTTCAAGTTTATAGATCCCAAATAATAGCAATCACCTTTAATGGATTATTTATAGTATCCTTGGTTCACAATGGGTAGTTCATTAAGTTTGCTTTATATTTCTCTTAAAAATCCCATTTACTAAAAGATTTACAATTTCCCCCTACACTTCAATAAGAGAATGTTTAACTCTTTCTCTGGCTTTCTTTAGTGGTAAACTTTATGTGATGCTTAATATTTAAAACCATCTCTTTCCTACAGAATTAAAGATAAATATATAAATATATATCTCTACTTTTTAATTCTGAAATGGTTCTTTCCACTAAATCAATGATTTTTCATCTCTTTATTTTAAATGCATGTCCCATATGTTCACATTCCTACAGGCACAGATAAAATATGTTTTGAATTATGCACAAATTCCTGGCAAAATCTGTAACCCCACCCCTTTTTCACAGCTCATAACAGCACAGTAGGGTGTTGCAACACCCTGGTTGAGAGCCCATACGCTAAACAATTTTATTTATTTACCCCACAGGAAGAAATAAAAAGCACCTAAAATAGTTTTGATTTTTTTCCAAGTACCTTGTGGACATTTTATTCTTAAAGCAATTGATTTCAACAAACTTTGGAATGCTTGAACAAAATATTTCAGTCTTTATGATGGTTCAATCTAATCAAATATGTTTCCAAACAAGCAAATTTTTAAGGACAGCTTTAAAACATGGGAAAGAGGGGCGCCTGGGTGGCTCAGTTGGTTAAGCATCTGCCTTTGGGCTCAGGTCATGATCCCAGGGGCCCTGGGATCAAGCCCCACGTCCCGTTCTCTGCTTGCGTTCCCTCTCCCTCTATCAAATACATAAATAAAGTCTTAAAAATAAAATAAAACATGGAAAAGAGTTGCAGTCAGATTGAGTCCGTGAGGCATGGCTTTGAAGGAAGCCTTTTTCAGTACATGCTCCTTTTCCTACATTACAGGGAAAGACAATGATGCTCATTAGATGGTTATATGTCTTCAATAGCAGGATTACAAACGGATGCCACACTATGCTGAGCCACGCTATGTTATAGAAACATTAGCATACTGATTATAGAACCATTCAGAGTGATTTCAGAATGCAGTCATCTCTACTGCTACACTGCCTATTTCCATGGGAAGTATATTCATATAAACTACATAGAGCTCTTTTAGATAGACTAGAAAAGAATGCACAATACCACTTAAATCACCTGAAATGGGATTTCTCCAGTCAGATTTATATGGCACAAAGCAAAGTTGAGCACCGGCAATTATTTTGTAAATTGGGACTATATAGGCAATCAGAACTCGATGATTCAGCCTGCCACAACTCACAATTGCATTTTATTTTTCAAGATGCTCTAAGATTAAATCCCTTATCTTGGCTTAAAATGCCTCCTGTTTAGGTATTACAACCTATGTCAGCACCATCTCTAGCACTTATGTTAATCTTATTTGCAATTTGGAAAGAAAACAAACATCAAAGTAAACCATTTTATTTCTACAAATGACAGGGATCTCCCAGCCACATCTTGAAAAACCAGTGAATAGGCATAATGTCCTGCTGTAAACACAGATAGAAATGAATAAAATTATTTTTGAAATCCATTTTTAGCATTGGCAGATGGTCACAATTGCAGGTTAGAGTTATAAAGTATTTCCAGATCTATGACTACCTGCTAACTTTCACTGATCCACTTCAGGCTATACTAAAAAACAAAAAAACAAAAAAAAAAAAAAAAAAAAAGGTAATAATGTAAAAAAGATTTTGAGAAGTGCTTGTACCCATGAATGAGCACATCTGCAGGACTGGAATAATGTATTGTACCTCGCATTTACAGCACTGTGTAACTCAGAAAGCTGCCTCCATGGTAGTTTAACAAAGCCAACATTAAACAGAATTCATTACTCAAACAATGAAGAAGAAATTTTGATTCCTAGGATGTGTTGAAGCAAAGTAAGTAACTCAAATGCAGCATATTTTGCAAAATGTTTTCTGATATTTATAATAAATAGAAGAAAATAGTTCCTCAGAAATAGTGTTTACATATCATTCTTAGAAATTCAACATCAAAATGTTAAATAACCAGTAATTGTTTTACATGAACGTATTTTGTTGTTGTTGCTGTTAAATTACTTGCCTCTGCATAGAATTGGCTGAAGTGCTTTAATAAAAACATCCTTTTCCTCTTTCTGATGTGGACTTTTTTATAAGACCCTAAATATATTCTTTAATCACCACATAGGAAATTTAGGGTTTACCCTAATTCCATTACTTTTAATTGATACAATAAAATTAAAATGATAATATCAATGATGCATGTAAGGAAACTCACCAGTGAAAAGCAGAAAAGATTCATTTTTGAGGTGGGCTTCAGTCCCTTGTCGCTGTGCCTGAGAGAACGTGATCACCCCTTGTAGGTCCTTCTTGCCTTCACAGCTGTGTGGGCAGTTCTCATGAGAGATTATTACAGAGTAAAATCCCTGCCATAATCCAGGGGATTCAGAGACCATGATCAAATAAGATGGTCTTTACTGAACAAACAATTTTTTAAATTAATGAAGAAGCCTGACTAATCAAATGAGAGCACAAGACATACCATGATTTGTATAAACAGATTTCGAAGGTGGCAATAATATTGCTAAAATATGAAGGAAACTTACAGTAAAAACAATCATAGACCTAGCTAACTAAATTGAAAATATGAAGCAAATCTTGAAAAAAAGACCATCCTTCAATATAAAAGTAACACCTTCCTTTCAAAGGTAGTAGGTCAAAGCCAGGTCCCGTGTGTGCCTCCCCATCTCCATCCCTCTATTTCCTTCCATTAATTGAAAAAAAAAGTTGGATTTTTTATATGACATGATACTGAAATGAGTACTTTTTAAAGTGGTAAAATATACATAACAAAATTTACCACTGTAACGATTTTAAAATGTAATTTTGTGGCATTAAGTATATTCACATTGTCATTAACCATCACTGCCATCCATCTCCAGAACTCTTTCATCTTGTAAAACTGAAACTCTGGGCCTATTAAACACTAACTCCCCACTCCTCCCTTCCTACCAGCCCCTGACATTTACCCTTTTACTTTCAGCCTCTATGAATTTCATTCTTCTACTAGGTACCTCATATAAGTAAAATCATACAATGTTTGTCCTTTGGTGACTCACTTATTACTCTTAGTGTCATGTCTTTGAGGCTCAACCATGTTGTAGTATTTGTTAGAATTTCCTTCTTGTTTAAGACTTTTAATATTCATTGTACGTATATACCACATTCTGTTTATCCATTCATATGATGATAGACACTTGGGTTGCTTCTACCTTTTGGCTACTGTAAATAATGCTGCCATCAACAAGCCTGTACAAATCTCTATTTGTGCCCCTGCTTTCAATTCTTTTGCGTGCATAACCAGAGATGGAATTGCTGGAAAGTTCAATTCTGATCTTGCAAATATGTTTCCTCTTCAGCTGGTCCTGGACTTATTTTTCCAGTAAGTAACATTTATTTCTAATACCCTCAAGAAAGGCATCTACAGTTGCCCCTTGTTCTTTAATTAGGAAAGCCCGGAGAATTACTTTGGCACCTTCTGCTTTTAGAGTGTTGTGAGCTAGGAATGCTTTCAATCCCAAGTAACAGACTATATATCTGAGGATGCTTACTCAAGAAGGGTTACTCTTCTCATATAAGGGTTGGTTTGTGCATTTCCAACAGCTAGTATGGATGCAAGGGTTCAGTGAGGTCAGTGGTGGTAACTTTCTACAGTTCCCCTTCTTTCCCTTCATGTTTTGAAGACAGATGCAAAACCTCAAAGCATTAAGTCCTCACACAGTTGCCTTTAAATGAAAAAAGTACGTCATCAGCACCATCATCGAGCAGCCTTCCATGTTTGACTACCTTCTCTTATTCTTCCAGTACTCCTGCAAGTTTCTCCATTTCTGCATGCTTTCCTAAGTTAGTACTTTGGGTGAGTATTATTTACAGTGTATTCTGAGAAAATGTAATATTAAAATTTAATCAAAATCAAACCAGATGAGACTAGAACTTTGAGTCTCTTCTAGGAACTATAATATTATTTCAAGGCTGAATATTTTCAAAAATTTATTATGAGCTTTTCATATGTACTTGAAAGCAGAGTTCACTAATCCCTCCATATTCCCATCACCTATATTCAAAAATTATCAAGATATTACAACAGTTGCTAAATCTATCCCATTTTATCCTTATCATTTTTCTTTCCTGTGCAAGTATTTCAAACCCCAGACATCATGTCATTTCACTCCTACATGCTCCACTTTGTATCTCTAAAATTTTTTGACATTTTCTTAGATAATCAGAGTGCCATTGCTACACTTTAAAATTATTCCTTGATAACTTCAAATACCTCCCATGTCATCCCCCCCACAGAGGGATAGAGTCTATTTCTCCATTTCCTTGAATGTGGGCTGAAGCTGTGACTACACTGATAAATGGAAGATAGAAGAAATATCAGTGTTTTAGATCTAAGCTCAGCCTTTAAGAGGACTGCTAGCTTCCTTTCCTCCTTCTTGGATCCCAGCTGTCCTATTGTGAGAAAGCCCAAGCAGCACATAAAGAAATCTACATGAAGGGACATCAAGTGTTCTAGCAACATCTCTGGCTGCTTTCCAAGCAGACGGCCAGTACCGATGTGCTAGCCACCCTGTGAGTGAGGCCATCCTGGAAATAAATCCTCAAGTCCCAGATGAGCCACCCTAGTTATGTCGATGGGGTAGAGAGGCATTCCTGGAAGACCTGACCTGACTGCAAAATTGTGAGAAAATAAATTGTTTTAAGCCGCTAAGTGGTCCACTATGTGCCAAGATAGCCAAAGCTTTTTCCATAATTAATCTTAAGAAAAAAAAGGATCTTTTCTTTCATTTGCTCCATTTGAATCAAGATCCAAATAAAAAAGGATCATAAAAAAGGATCACATGTTACATTTGGTTTTCATGTCTCTTAAGTCTCTTTAGTCTAGAACTTCTCTTTCTCTTACTTTCTTCCTGTTTGTCAGTCTTTCCTCCTTCTGTGCCACTAACTTATTGCAGAAATTAGTTCCTATGAAATGTATCTCATTCTGAATGTTCTGTTTGCTTCTTTGTGTATCATTCGACTTATTCTTCCATCTCTGGTATTTCCTACATATGAAAATCAGCTTTTTCCTACAAATGGAAATTAGTTAGAATCTGGATCCACCTTTTGCAAGAACATTTCATAGGTGGTGTTAGGTGCTGTATATTATTATATCAGGAGGCATTCAATATTTCCCACATTTGCCAATACTAAGATATAATTTCACCCATTGATTATCTAAACTTAAATAACTTCAGGAGGTACAAAATAATCTTTTTAATTGTATAAGTCAACCCACATTAGTCAGCTGGAAAATTATGTAAAGTAGCAATTTCTCTCATCAGCTACTGCTATGACTAACCAAAAAGACAGTATATAGAGGAAAAGGCAGGACACATGACAGTTTCAGAGTAAGGAATTAGTGCTCTGGTTATTTTTCAATGGTATCCAATAAGTTATTTTTCTCCCCTTCTTCCACCTCCTTATTCCTGTCTTTCTCCTCACATTATGAATTTATAGATTATTATATATATAGTGTGATTCAATTAATACCTCCATTTTCCTCTCAAAGCCCCATTTTGTCCTATTTACGCATTGAAGGCTTTCAATAAATGTGTTCTAGCAAAGAAGAGCTTGTTCTTTGGGTTGCTTGAATTTCTAGGATGTCCTAGACTCATTTTGTATATTTTTCCCCTCAAATCTGGGATTATCCATTCAAGGAAAGCCTGAACTCTTTTAGTAGTTTCCAAAAGGCCAAATCTATGTGCCATGATACTTCATTGTTCTTTCTTCTAATTCTCATTTGCTTGTTTTAAGATACCAGTTATTTCCCACATATCCCACGTGTATGTGTAATGATTAGAGAACTTATCTTTTCTTTTTTTTTCAAAGATTTTATTTATTTATTCATGAGAGACACAGAGAGAGAGAGAGAGGCAGAGACACAGGCAGAGGGAGAAGCAGGCTCCATGCAGGGAGCCTGACGTGGGACTCGATCCCAGGTCTCCAGGATCACACCCTGGGCTGAAAGTGGCACTAAACCGCTGAGGCACCTGGGCTGCCCAAGAGAACTTATCTTTTCAAACTACTTACTTGTGGTACAACTGAGGGTCAGAGATCATTCCTTATAATTCTTTTGTTACATGCACTCTTACCACTAGGAAGGAGGCGGTCATCGGCAGAGTCTAGAGATAATACTACAGTATCTAACTTTTCAAATCTTTGTAAAAATTTGTCTCTCTGTACTTCAACTTGAAAACTTCCTGACTCATGTGTCTGGTAGAAGCAATAAAAACAATAAAATATCCTAAGACTCTTTTTGTGGAGGGTCTCTAACAAATTGCACCAGGACACCCACTCTCCAAAAGCCATCGCCAATTCAAAGTGGAGAATAGGTCCAGGTAGGCATAGCAAATGCCCCAATTTCCTCTTCTCATATACTGAAAATTAACTATCCTTTATCTATCTCCTCTGCAGGCAGGATTTCTGTATGTTGTAGCGATGACCAATACTTTCCATTCCAGTTATCATGATGGTGTGCAAAGAGCCTAGGCTTTGGAGCCAGACAGATCTGCATTTGAATTCAGTAACTAACTATGAAATCATTGACAAGTCACTTCACTTCTCTGAATGCCAATTTCCACTTCTATGAAAAAGTGGTAATAGAATCTCTCCTAAAGTCTTATATAAATTGATACCGATGTATATAAAGTGAATTCCAGGAGGAGTTCAGCAAACTGTTAGGAATTAGTTTGGTCACTTCTTCCAATAAAAGTGCTTACCAAGAGCAGCCACTAAATTTTACTGTCTCACTCAAGAAGAAGGAAGGAAGTGTGTCGTGGCCAAAGTGCATCAGGGCAAAAGCCACAAGATTTGGATTCTGCACCTAGCCTTAGAATTAAGGAACTCTATAACAAAGCTTTCAAAACTCAAAGGGCTTTCAATTTTTCTTCTATAAAACAAAAGATAGAATTAGTTTTTCTGAACATTTTTCACATAACAGCACACACAAAAAAGCAAATGGAAGTTTCTTCAAGGCTCCACCAGTCACTTCAACTTCCAAGGAGATAATATCTCAACACATCCATAACCATTCCTGGCATATCAGCATGTCACCACATTGCCAGCTGGGAAGTTCTGATCTTGAGAAATCTAAAGTCTCTCTAGTTCATGATTCTCATGATGGATATTTCAGAATGGGGAAAATGGTTAAATTAGAGTAGGGGGAGAGGAAAAACCCTTCAAGCTAAAGAGAGATACATCTAATGTTTATATTCAAATCTTGTGGACTGCTGCATGAAATTATCTTACAGACAATTGAGACCCCACCATATCCCCAGGGAGCACTTCCTTAAATGAAATTGAAATAATTATAAATCATATAGTCGTTTTCATTGCAAAGAAGTGTCTTAGCTTAATAAAGAATCACTTACCTAATCTATTTCTGAATTTTCATAAATACAAACATAAAGCAATACATTTTGAAGAGGCATAATTAGAATAGTGGGACATGCAAATACCTACCATTTTGGAAATAATGCATAGAAATTATCTATCATATCTATTAGCTAATCAACTCAGATAACATTGCTTCCTCCTTTTTAATCATCTAGTATCAACGAAAGAGGAGGAAGAGAGGGAGAGAAGGAGAGAGAAGAGAGAGAATAGGAGAGTGAGAACTCTAAGTGTACACATTTTTGTTATAGATAAGAAGTATCTTGCCTTTTCAGGGACTGATTTCCAAGGAAAGCTAGGGAAAGCCATATTTATTAGATAAAGGTTTACAGAAGGGTGTTGATTCTGCGATGCTGAAACTTCAACATTTATTTGGTAAAGATTTTTAATGTTTCTTGCAATCAAAGTAGAATTAGGCAAGGAATAAGCTTTTAGGACGTTCAAAAGATTTGTTTTAGAAAGGAAGGATTTGCAGATATGGTAGAGAAGAGAAATATTTAATAAAAAGGTATTCCAGTGGAGGAAGAGTACATATATGATATGTCTGTGCCTCAGTTTCATCCATAAAACATGTGGCCTAGAATTGGATAATCTTAAGATTCTTCATCTTTTTTTTTTTTTCAAATTTCTGTAGAAAACTGCCGTGAATGAAAGATGATTTTAAAACTTTGTAAGCAAACTGGAATAAATTAGAGTTTTAAAATATCAGACAAAAATCAACTAAATGAAAAAAATGTATTCAATTTAAAAGAACGCTTTATGACTCCAAATAAAATTGTCATTTTTTAAATTCGTAGTTTTCAAAGTTTTTATTTAATAGAAAAGATATGGATAGGTAAAAACAAATGCAACTGTTATCTTCTGCCCAAGAAATTTCAAGAGAAGCCCTGATCACTAGCCTCAGAGAGCACTCCATATTAGCTACATGGCACTGATGACTCTGGAAGCCTGCTTTTGTCCAACCCAAATTGAAATACTTTTCCTTTATAAGATATGATGACACTAGGAAGTACATATGGCTGTTTAATGCAATATCTCTTTGCTTTAGGCACAGTACAAATTTAGTATCAAGGGAAATACATGCCATGAAAGGGCTGTCAATGTCTGCTGTTCTCCAGGATTTCTTAATAGTGAATTATTTGTTTCAGGGAATAACATCATTGCCAATTTTGAAGAATTGAGATATAGCATACATATAGTATATAATACAGCTCAATAAACTTGTGCATATATGTACACGAACGCAACAACTACCCAGATCAGATCAAGCCACCAGTGTTCAGAAGGCCATTTTGTATCCACCTCCCCTGGCCAGCCCAGGAGTACCCTCTTTACTCTCTCTCCAGGTAACTATGATTCTAACTTCTGTCATCATATGTTAATTCCACTTATCTTTTACTTTAATGTACATCTGACTTTTTATTCACTATTATGTTTGGGACATTCATCTGTGCTGTAATTTGTTCTTCATTATGCTGTGGTATTCCATTACGTAAATATTCCATAATTTATTTACCCATGTACTATTGATGGGCAACGGGTGTTTTTTTTTTTCTTCCATTTCAATTGTTATGAATGAAGCTCCTCTGAACATCCATATAGAGGTCTTTTGGTGGTTATCTGCAATCATTCCTCTGATACATAAGAGTGGAAAATTGGATCATAAGTTAGGTATATGGTTAGCTTTGGTAGATACTAGCAAATAATTTTCTAAAGTGATGGCACCATTTACAATCCTATCAGCAATGAAGAATTTCAGTCATTTCATATATCACCAACAAAACCTGGTATTGTTAGTTTTCTTAATTTTAGCTGTTCTGACATATGTGTTTCACTCGTGGTTTTAACAATGGTGACCTACTTTTCACATTAGCCATTTTGACACTGATTATCTGTTCAAATCTTTAACCCATTCTTAAGTTACCTACTTTTTTCTTACTTATTTTTAAGCATTCCCTATGGTCTGCTAATGAGAATTTTGAGAAATAATATACAGATGTAATATTACAAAAATCTCTTACAAGTCTGTTGCTTGACTTTTCATCCTCTTAATGCTATCACCTAATAAACAGAAGCTTTTAGTTATGTATTAATTAGATAATTAAATTTATTTATTATTATAATTTTTTGGTAAGTGACTTTTGTGTCTCAGTTAAGAAATCTTTACCTATTTCAAAGTCAAAAACATACTCTCCATGTTTTATTTTAGAAGTCTGATTGATTAAGCCTTCATATCTAATGTTTGTGATCTATCTCAAATTAATTTCTGTGCTTGGTGTAAGGTAGAAGTCAAGGAGTTTTTTTGTTTTTCATTGATATATCCAATTGATCTAGCACTATATATCGAGAAGACCACTGATTCTCTATTGAAGTACAGTGGCATCCACACCATATCTTATTAAGGCACCATTTCAGTGGAGATATGCTTTTGGAATCTGTATCACATTCCATTGGTCTTTTGTGCCAATATTTACACTTTCTTAATTACAATAGCTGTTGTGCAAATCTTGCTGTTTGTTATTGGATACACTCTAGTAGTACTCTTTGTCTTTAATATTACCTTGGCTATCCTAGGTCCTTCAGTATATTTTTTTAAAGCATTAGATTGAAAATCTAGACAGAAGTTTAAATTTCATCTTGGCTACTGTCTAGCTATGACCTTGTGAAAGACATTTAACCTCCGTTTCTCTGTTCCTCATTTGTAAAATACACAGGCCTTGGATTAGATAAACCCCAAGACTTTTGCATTTGTGATTTTCTAGCCCAATTCACACAGAAAGGGGAGGCAATTAATGTTCATAAATAAAACACAGGAAACCTCCCTTAGAAGGATGGTTACTTAAACACAGCCAAATTTTCCCTCCACAAATATTATTTCACATATAAAATAATGCATTTGAAAGTGGCGTTAGAGACCACTTGTTTAACATAAATCAAAGAATTTACAAATTCACTAAGTTTCTAACTTGATCCTTTAAGAATGACACAACAAAATGCATAGCTTACATTGGAAATAAAATTTGGATATTCCTGGAAACATTAGTCACATATATTTCTGTTACTAGGAGAGGAATTTAAGTCTGCTATGATTGGTACAACTCTATCACTCTAAACACGACCTTTAACCTAAAACCCATCTTCTCATTTTATCAGGCTAGCACCACAATGTCACACTGTGTTGTCCTCCAGCATTTTCCTATGACACTATCCACATCCACAACAACACGTTCCTGCTGTCTTTTCACCAATTCACAGCTATTTGTTTCTTTACAAGCCACTGCCTGCTTGTCTTCCTTGAGTAACCCTATTTCAAGGGGCACCTGGATGGCTCAGTGGTTGAGCATCTGCCTTCAGCTCAGCTCAGGGTGTGATCCCAGTCTGGGATCAAGTCCTGCATCGGGGTCCCTGCATGGAGCCTGCTTCTCCCTCTGCCTATATCTCTGCCTCTCTCTCTGTGTCTCTCATGAATAAATAAATAAAATCTCTTACCCCCCTCCCATTTCACACTTCTTACCTTTCCACTTTGTACTCATCCACCTGCACTGCATTTCATATTTCATCTATATACACAAATTGTATTAGACATTTCATTCTCATCCCCCTAATTTGATTCTAAGCTGCTTTGATTTTGATTTGTCAGATGAGGAGCACAGTGTCTATCACTATGCAACCATATCCAGGTCTTTGGGAAGAACTCTTAGATTGTGAGGGCTTCCTCCTGTCTCAGTCATATGTGTTGTTACTTCATTTCACAGTGGCCTAGTGAGGTAGTCAGTATCCCTCTCATTTTATAAACGAGGAAATGTTTATTACAATGAGGTAACACCCTCAGTGTCACCTAGAGTTTGAGTCTCTTCTTCCATCAGGGTGACAGGAGTGGAAACAAAATGGCTTAGTGGCACAACTGGATGTTGGGGACAGGGAACAGGTCCTAATGGGCACAGACTAGAACAAGGGGTTCTTCCCAGAGACAAGACACACTGGAGCTGGAGAAAAGACTAAGAGAGAAGGAATCAAATCAGGTCAAGGTGTAGGCTGAGAGGTCTAAGATGGATGCCAAATCCAGAGAAGTAGTTTGAAACAGAGAGATAAGATGGTGCAAGGTCTGGTTTGAAACACAGGGATGAGCCTGGATGAAGGAAGGTGTGCAGGAGCAAAAAGAAGAACAGGTGAGAAATAACCATTTGCTAAATAAATAAATAAATAAATAAATAAATAAATGCATGCCTTACAAGGAATAAATAAGAGAGAAGCATCAAAAACATACTTGGAAATTTGAAACCTGGATAATGGCAAAATGTGAGTACTAATGAATAGAATTTCAGAAGTCAGGAGAAAATAAAAGCTTGCATAGTGCACGTTGAGATGGACTTTAGATGTGGAGTTTCCGACTGAGAGTGAGTGTCCAATAAGCAAGTGAAAAATGTGTAGTACTTAGAGGACTAGAGAGTTTGTAGTTAGCAGATTACAAAATGCTTTGCATGCTTCACCTTATTCTCAAACAAACAAACCCTAAGTAAGTTGGAAACTAAAACCAAAGAAACTGGATTTAAGAGCAATTAAGTAACTTTCTCAAAGTGACAAGGCTAATGTGTAGATGATCTGGAATATGAACCCAGGATTCTAATCATAAAGTTCAGTGCTCATTTCATTACATCATACTGCCCCCAGATAAGAATGAGCAAACCATCCAAAATAGAGGATTTCAGATAATATGATTCTATTCAGGCCACGCATTTATGATAATGTCTTATGTTAATGTGCATAGCTTCAGGTAACAAAGAACTGAAATCTATCAGGCACAGCTAGTTGACCTCCCCGTTGGTTAAAGATATTTTTTCATTCATTTCAAGAGTTACTTGCCTGCTGCAATTTGCCAGCTGGTATGGACATAGCTGACAGCATCACCTGCCTGCCAAAAAAATACATGTGCTGAAAGCTGTTAAGTGGATTAAAATTTTGTGCCACAAAGTAATGCCCAAAGCATAGTCAAAAATTTCACCTCAGCCAAAGATGTTCCTAAAAACTCAAACCAAAAAGAACACACTTAAAAAGCTTCATGAGGTAGAAGATGTAAAAGAAATTATACAATATACAAGCAAAGAAAGCGAATATTTGAAAATGTGCCAAGTAGCAAGAAGCGAGAATTGAGAAAAAAAATTTTTTTTGAGGACTGCTGATTTTTTAGAATACTCAGGGAGTTAAACAAAAGGAAAATAAAATAAATTATATGTTAGTTATCTATTGTAGCAGAACTGGCACAGCATTCTTCTGCATTCTGTCAGCCAAAGGAAGTCTAAATGCAAGCTCCGGTTCAAGGTGTGGAGAAGCAGATGCCTCCTTCTAATGGAAGAAGCTGCAAAGTCTCTTTGCAATGGAGGTGGACACAAGGTGCAAGAATATTTACGACCATTTTGTAATCAGTACAACCAGTAACTAGATGTTTGATTTGAGGCAGTTCGTTTCACCTCTTTTGGCCTGTTTCCTTTTCTCTAAAATAAGGAGGAGGACCAGATGGTCCCTAGGACTCCTCACAGTTCTCTATTTCTAATGCAATGATTTCTAAAACTGCCTTTAAGGCAAATTAGAGGGTTTTTCAGTAACTCAAAGAAAAAGAAAATCTGCAAGTAAAGCGTCATGTAGTTGCTTAGCTAAACTTACTTATAAGTATAAAGCTACTTATTAAAATGCGAAAGTGCTGTATAGGATAGAGAAGTGACAGAGGATATCATAAAATCAAATAACATTAGTGCACTGCAAGTTGAAAATCATTGAAAATTGCTAGTTTAGCCATTTGACAACACTAATATAAATCATCCAGCATGATTACAAATACTCTCTGCTAGAAATTGAACTGTCCACTTCACATCCTAAGTGACCCAATTTGACACTGGCTCATCACCAATATTCTACTATGTAGATTTGCCTTCACCAACAAGTCAGGGTATGAAAGTGTCCAACGTTAAAATTACTTGGATTAACTGTTAACATAGTTTACGTGGTTAAGTGCTTCATCTTCAGTTTCACTGGGATCATAGAGATTCAACTAGTGTTGTGAAATCCAAATGTTAACCAAGCACATACTAAATGAAGTCAGTCAATCAGTCAACTGTGCTTCCTGTTTTAATATGCAGAAAAGTAGTGTACTCTTATGAGAAACCCCAACTGCAGAAGACTGATGAGGAAACAATGGCTAAAATAGAAAGCATCATTGCCCAGAAATAAAAACAAGCCTTCTATGAATGCTGGGGAAAAAAAAGGAAAAACGTTTTAATAGTTTCTATTGGTGTAATTTATAAATATCTGTGTGCTCTGTCTACAGGATACACAGTTGAAATGTCAAACTACTGGATCTGGAAATTACTTAATTAGATCTTGTCTTACTTAAATTTGTTTTTAAAGATTTTATTTATTTATTCATGAGAGACATAGATTGAGAGAGAGAAAGGCAGAGGCACAGGCAGAGGGAGAAGCAGACCCCATGCAGGGAGCCCGACGTGGGACTCGATCCCAGGTCTCCAGGATCACACCCTGGGCTGAGGGCTGCGCTAAACCACTGACCCCGGGGCTGCCCTTGTCTTACTTAAATTTAAGCAGGCTGATGAAGTTAACCCTAACCATCCCCCTCACTAACAAAGAACACGTCTGAATTCAGTGCATATTATAACTTACGACGCTCTGCTGTCAGAAAAGAATGAGGAAATGCTCAGATCTAAATGGAGCTGTTGCTGTAAGAAAACCATTTCCTTGATATCTGCATGTTCATCATCTTAGGTCTCAGGCCCCAGACAGCTGTCTCTTGAACTTTAGGAAATTATACACCAAAAAGAAGATCTGAAAAACTAGAGTCTACTAAGCCTATACATAGCAGACAGAGGTCAAGCAGAGCTTTTTAAAAGATTAATACTGAGAGCTCTGGGCTTTGTTTGTTTTTGCAGGAGGGGAGGATGTTAGAGTGATCAGTGGAATTTAGAGAAGTAAGTTGGTGTAAAATAATGACCTGCTTCATTAAAGCTTAAAGAATTCATTGACTTTTTTGCTGCTGGACTGATGAGTAGTAATCTACATACATAATATAGCCTTCATTTTTTCAAAATATAGAAAATTTAGGCAACACAATTTAGATGACATTAGCAAACGGAACTTGCAAAACAAAAGCATTTTAGAAAATAAACTCATTTTCTTTGCATTCTTCTTTCCATTGCTTCCAAAAATGTTTTAAGATCATTAGCATCATAAACTTTACAGTCTTATTTCCCAAATTGGCTCCCATCTTTCCCCACCCCCAATCTTTGGTTACATTCCCCTTAGGTTTCTGTAGCATACAGATGAAGACCCAGGGTTGCATCTGTAAAAACACTCTGACTTTCCTCATGAATTCTTTCTTTTCAAAAGAATATGACATTTCTCTTACACTAGCTTCCTGACTTCCTTCATCCTTTCATGTACATGCCATATGAACAATTTATCTTTATAAAACTCGACAGTATGAGCTTCAACTCCTTGCTGTGTTCATACTTTCACCCCCCCCCCCTCTTCTAGAACAAAGACCTTATACTACTGACGATATATTTTCAGCCTTTTTGCCTGTGCTTGTTCTATCACTGTGGTCTATACACCAGCTCAAGCCATCCTTGCATTTAAAGATAGCCTTTGTGACCTTAAGCCTCCTTCCATTAAACATCACTTTCTTGCTCCTTCCTCTCATGGCCAACTTCTTCTGAAGACCGGTTTATAATCACTTGGTCATATCATGTATTTTTAATCTGCTACAATCAGAGTTCTGGCTCCATCATTCTGGATGAAAAGTGATTTGCAGAAGGTTATTATGATTCAAAGTTTCCCAATCCAATAGAGGCACTGATTGTGATGCCATTTCTGCAGCTGTTAGCACAGCTCCTTCTCTCTTGGAATGGATAACCCCTTCTCCTGGTCTTCTATTATTCCTTTGACCATACCTTCTCAGGCTTCCCTTAAGACCTCAATTCTACTGCCTTCCCATCTACTGCCATAAAATCTCTGCAGTACCTCTGAATCTATTTCCACCTTCTAAACTCCTGGTGCCTTAGTTTGTCTTTACCATTTTTCATTAGACTTCAGCAAGTCTTTCCTCACTGGTCTTGCTGCCTCTACTCTCTCCCACCTCCACTTCATTTATCTCCTTTCTATCAATGAGATCTCTACAAAATTACATTTATCTAAAACATCTCAACTCCTTCCTAGCACTCCATATCATGTTGTGTTAGCTTAAATTTTCCCAGGTACAGACCTTGACGTAAAAGTTTCTGTGCTGATAGTTTATTTGAGAGGACAAGGGGTACCAATAAGGGAATGAGGTACTGATACAGAGACAGGAAGGCAGGGTGACTGAAGCTTAATCCTGATAGAATACTTGAGGAAATGCTGCAAAACCCATGTCTCAGAGTTATCCCATGATGGGGGGACGTTTGCTAGGGTATATACATATCAACTCTGGTCTGTATGCTCTTAGGAGGGGGGGGCTCACTTTCCTTGGCACTTCTGGCCTGCCAAGAATGGCCAGATTGGCCTTCTACATATCCAGTAAAATCCCTAGGCATGGCTTGAAGTCAGCACTAGAACACAGTGAACTGGTTGTGGTACAAGGGATATGGGTGACGTTTGGACAGCATCTGCTACAGATGGCTTAGCAATGTCTTTTGTTTCCTTCACGTCTCCTTAACTTACCTCTTATGGCACTCTGTCTCTATTTCTTCTTGCACACACTGCTCACACCATCAGGAAAAACTGTGATCTTGTGTGATGTATTGTTCTGGTCTATGCTCCTCTAGAATGTACTTCTCTTTGCTAATGGACACCTGATAGTTTAACGGTTGCCTCAATTATTATCTCTGTCACTAATCCTGTCCTGAAACTCCCTCAGGTACTAACCAATGTTTCCCTTGAATCTGCACTGTGAACTGTACATTTATCAATCCTACAACCTTGAACACTTCCCTGCAGGACACATGTTTGTCTATGATACTAAATAAAGCTGTTTGAATCAGAGCAGTGACCTCAGGTCACAAAACTACAAATATAAGATAAGATAATTCATTTTAAGTACATACTTCCATAGCTATTTGTAATGAAGTTGCCTACTATGCAGACTTACCTTTAACAAAGATAATTCCAAAATATATGACTAAAATTCAAAGATACAAAAGTTAAGTAATAGGCTTGGACATTGTAAGAGTTCCATTTTACAAAATTTCTATCTTGCCTTTTGGAAACACTTTTATGAAATAATAAAGAAAATTGCAACAATAGAGTATGTTGAGATAACTGGCTAGCCCCCATCCCCACCCCTACACACCCACACAACACAGACCAAAATGGCAGTGCAGCCCAAAGGGAACTCATTTTCCTGGGGCAGCCCTGCCTGAAAGGGGTTGGTGATATTCCTTAGTTAGAAAATGGCAGCAATCTGTATCTTTCAGATCAAAGATGGATTTGGGGCATTCCGGTAAAATGTATGAAAGCTCAGGTTGTGAAAAAGTTGAATGTTGCAACAGCAAGGAGCACTTGGATCAGAGTAAGGAGCCATCTCTGGAGGGTTTGTTGGCTTATTACTGTCATAGCAAATAGATCAGCATGGCCTCTTAAACACAAAATAAAAATCATCAATTTGTGAAAAACTGAGCAATAAAATAGAAATACTTTTTTCACTGAATTACCTCATTTCTGTGCTGGTAGGGCATATTCTGAGCTAATCTATAGACTCTCAGGCCTTTAGAGGTGTAATAGAAAGAACATAAAACCTGCAGTAGAAGACCTTGGCATGCACTTACCTGGCATCTCCTCTCAGTAGACAGCATAATACCTGCCATTTAAGATAATACTTGGCCATTTAAGAACTGGCCAAGAATCTCAATTTTTTAGTTGTCTTTTATCAGTGCCCCAAGTCCAACCAAACTGAACACTGAATTTTGAATGGGAAGAATATTGATATTGAATAGGGAGAGTTTAGAGCAATGCTATACAATCCTCAGCACACATTAGAAGAACCTGAGGACACTTGGACTCATCCAAGACTAATTAAAACAGATAAGGAAAGAAGGGAAGAATGGAAAGAAGGAAGGAACCCATTCCTTAAAATTCAGCAAGGGCAGAAATCTAAGTAAAATGCAAAAGGGCAAAATTCTGACTATGAAACTCTGGGCTTCTGACCTGCCTAAGGCTTCAGTCTGGGCTACGCTGAACTAACTTCTTGTGGAGCTTCAGGTCAGTTAATTCCACACTTCTTTTCTGGGCCACTTTACTCTCTACTACATCCAATTAATTAATACTTTCTAACAATGCTACAGCCACAATAGGCCTCACATCTGAAGCCATGGTTATTTCCGTTCAGGGTCAATGACTAATGTTTAGTGTCTGCCTCTATAATTGTTCACCAGACTCTCTGTAGCCATCTCTTTATTGAGGGTCTGCACCCAGGGTATCCTGTGCGTACCACTCTCTATAGCACCAGAAGACTCCTTCCTTTGTGAGAGATCTGGGCATAACTCTCTCCCACTTAAGTCCATGCTTCTTCATCTAAAGTACTGGATTTTAATCTGGAGACTTGAACGGTTTCTGAAATCTGTATGAATTTGAGTTTTTCTGTGTGCATGTTTATTTTTCTTGGGACAAGTTCCCCCGTTTCCTACAGATTCTGAAATAGGCCTGAAATACAATCAAGGTTAATATCTTCAGGACAAAGCCACAGACCTTACCATGAAGTCCAAGAGCCCTCATCTCATGACTTAGCCCCAGTAGCTTCTGTCATCTGAGTGTCACCATCTGTCCTGCATACTTTATGCCCAGCCATAGAAAATACCTTTTAATTTCATAAATACACCAACTCTAGCTTTTTTCATGTTTTTGCGTATGCTGCTTCTCCTACCAAAGTGCTCTGGCCTCTCCAGCATCATTTATTACCTACTCGCAACTTCCTTTTCCAAACTTGACTTAGAGGTCTCTTTTTTGTGTGTGAAGCCTTCCCTATTCCCACTTTGCTAGCATGTAATTGATATCTTTCTTTTAGGTTGCCATGGTACCTAGGAATATATCATGGCACTTATCAAATAATATCATAGGTGTCTGTCTACACTGTCAATGGTCAGCTTCCAGAACACAGAGGTTGTATTTTATTTGTGTTGGTAATCTCAGTGCCTAGAGGTGTCTAGCATAAGTAGGTGCTCAGTCAAAGCTTGAAGAATGAAAAACATAAAGGCATTTGAGCAAGAAAATAGAGAGCTCAGATGGAGAGGGAGAGCTTCAGGGCCATGTTTCAGTCAAGGAAAATTGAACCCCTGGTAGTAAGTAATTAATAGCAGGCATTTGGCAGAGCTTGTGGTTAGGAGTGAATGCCTTTAGAAATAGGAATGATACAAAGTTTTTACTAAAAGTACACTCTGAGCAATTACAAAAGCAGAGGCCAAGAATGGCCTGTTGACAGCAAAAGGAACCTAAAATAAGGAAGTAACTTCCCAGGGCAGAATCTCGTGTTACCCAAGAAGTTTGGTAGAATTTGAGCAGTAGAAAAATTTAACAATTGAAACCAATCCTGAGCAGAATTTGTTTCTTAGTCCTAATTCGCTAAATAGGGCATGACTCACAAGGCAAGCCTGGAAATTAATATTAGAAATATTAGAAATAACTATCATTTAGTTTACTGTGAATAATTGTGCTGGAATTTATTGTACCTTGAGTTGTAGATAGACTTATTCTTAACTCATCATCTTGTTGTTTTATAAAATCTCCAGTTTAAAGAAAATCTATGACAATTAAGATTGTAGGCACAAGAGTAAGGGAAACCAGGTAAGCAACAAGCCTTAGTGATTACTTCCATAAAAAGATTTATCCCTGCAACATGCTACATTTGTACTCTCTTAGAGTATCCCTTAAATCTCTTAAAAGGGATTTAAGAAAATAAGATACTATAGAATGATCTAAATAATAAAGGGAGAGAAGATAAGGCTAGCACCCTAAGGCTGCAGGTAGGTGTTATTTCTATCGAGCTGGGGAATAGTTTTAGGAACTGTAAGAAGAGCAGGAGAGATGTTCCCTGTAAGATTCCTAGGAGAAGTGTGATAGGAAGACATGTGGGAAAGAGTGTGCTTAAGAAATGTTGCAACTCCTATTTCAAGATTCTGAATGTCCTCACACTTTGGTTTTTCTGTGAGGGCTTGCCATACATATTTAAAATGCTTTGTAAATCTTCCTGATAACAGAATAATATCTCTTCAAAAGCAATACGTGTTGGCTGGACTATGTGTAGGTTAACACTTAACAATTCTTAAGTAATTCATCCATGACTCCTCCTTATGCAATCTGTCCTTCTGTCAAATGGATGCTTCAGTTACTAATCTCAAAATGCAAAGCACTGAGAACTCAAAGAATCATAGAAAGAGAACTGGAAGGAATATCAGAGCTCCTAAAACCCAACCCTTTATTTTTTGGGGATAGGGAAACTCAAAGAGAGTTCAAGGAACTTGCTCAAAGCCTATAATTTATTTAGTACCAGAGCCACAGTGCAAACCCATTTCTCTTGACTATCAGCTTAGCATTCTCATTATATCCATATCATTTGAGCAATTTTGACAGGAGAGCAAAGGAAGGGCTGTGAGGTCAGGGGACCCCTGAAGAAACATCAGAAAGATGCTAGAGACAAAGAAAGAGGAGAATCTGGGGACCCAAAGATACAACTTTGCCCACCAGTTCTGCCAAAACATCTTAAATTGGCTTAGGCAAACAAGTTTTCAAGACTTTCTGACTATAACAGTTTGAACACTTTAAATAAATTATTTAGATTAATTTAATTGACAAGAAAATCCATTCCACTTAAAGCAGCTGAAAGTAACCCACTTTAAAACTCAGTCCTCAAGTTTTACAGTTTGAATAAGTTCTATAGGTGCACATAACTGTGTTCACTTTCTTTGGTGTTTGCCTTGGGAATTCTTGAAGTATGTGTGTCTGGTTTCTTTACTCCTATATTTCAGCATCTGATACAGCACACAGCACTCAACAGATATTTCTATTTACTGTTTTAGCATATATAGTGGTCCTCAAACTTCCCTGAAAAAGCATCACTTACAATAACCTGTTAGAAGGTCAATTCTCTAAACACAACCTGCAGTGAGGTTAACCCCAAAGGTCGGTCTATGAGGCACTGCTAATAGGCTTCTCTTGAATCTGACAGAGGCAGCTTTACATAATGTTCAAATTAAAGATACAAGTAATGACCTAAATCAACATTTCATCTTTCTTCATTATTTTATCCAAACTTTCTTCCCTAGGCACATCTCACCAAGCTCTCTTTAAGTGCTCTCTAACTCACATGCCACAGGAATCTTATATATATATATATATATATATATATAATTGCCTAGCCAGAATTGTAATAAAACTTCGAGCAGTATCCTCATCAGGCCATCTCAATTCTTTTAATTATTGGTTATTTTTGCTATTGAGATTTGATTAGAAAAGAGTTGAGAAAGATGTTGAGGGGATAAATTTGACATTTTCAGCACAATGGAAAATTTACAGCCTCCTAGAATAGGAACTTAGTCAAAACATCCTCAAGTCTATTTGCTGATTTCCAAATATTTTAAATTAGTATAATGATCTCAGAGTTACACTTACACCCTGAGAGATAAAGGTGATAGTAGGATGATTCCAGAACTAATACTAGTCCTTGAGGGTAGGATTCCACAAGAAGGTTGTATGGGGTCAGTCTGAGACATTCTGAAAAGAAGTGGATATTTCACATGCCTGCAAATACATTTTAGGGCCTAAATTCTTCTCATTTAAATGTCTACATAATCTCAGTGCACTGCACTCAGAGCTTTTTGGCCAGTAGATCTGGCTGTTGTAACAAGTAACATGATCATGGCTGGGACTCAAGAGAGGCTTAGGTAGAAAATGACATCATTTATAATGTGGGGTTTTTTTCCCCCTCTGGAAATATTTGCTAAAGAAAATGTGCTTGGTGGCTTAATTGTCATCAATAAGTAATTAAGAGAGACTGGGAACGTAGCAACATGCTAGGAATTAGGCAATATAAATTAATCAACAGAAGAGTGATACTCTGGTATCACTCACTATAAGTATAAACAAAGTAACAGGCACACTGGCTACTGATGGATATGTGAATAAGAACCTAACATTATGTACATAAACACAGAAGCAGGTAACAACTGGATGGAACAGAGTTGTGAGTTTGTTGCCTGACACTCTCTCAGCCTTCCAAAGCATGACCTGGCACATTGAATTCATCGACAGTGGGCCCTGAGAGATCACTCTTGTTATTATTTCAAGGGAGACGTTTTAAGACCTGAGATAGAAACCTGAAGACAAAAAAATAAAAAAGATGAATCTGAGAACAAAGCAATACAGTCTGCCCAAGCTTGAGTGGAGAGCAAAGGAGCATTGTATTCCTGGTATCTAAACAGGACCAATAATCAATTAACATTGATAAGCCTTGCACGAAGATAATGACAAAAAAAGAAGGGTATCTTGCTTCTGCCCTTAAGGAACTCACGAACTGCTGGTGGAGCAAAGAACAATATAAATGCATGTGGATTTTTAAACATATAGACAACCAAAGACAGTTGCAGTAAAGTTCTAAAAATTGAAGTTTGGGCAGAAAGAAGTGACCTGGTGTAAGGGAAAGCAGTGTGTGTGCTGCTCTAAGGCACAACAGCAAATCTTAAAGGAGGAACAAAATAGGGGAAGCGAGATGGCCAAGAGTTTTTATGTCTGGCTGCAGAAGGGAGGAGAGTGTAGTGCGTGAAACCAAAGAATAGTAAGGTACAGGATGGACAAAGTGAGAGAATCAGAACATTTTATTTTGTTGCAAATTAAAGCTAGCAGTTCTTTTAAAGGTTTACTTAAAGAGACTGACATAATGGAAAGATGATTGCAGATCAGTCCTTGTATTGATGATTGGAGGAAGAAAAGAAAAAAACATGAGTTGAGGTCTGATGACTTTTTTAATCCATTATTTTTATACCATACATGGAAGACAGACTTGGATCAAAAATTCCAAATAAGTTCACAACATTTCGTCAGATGCCCAGGAGTTCTTGGCAGGAAAAGTGAGGACACCTCTGCTCTAGACCATGTAGCCTGACTTAGAAAAAAGAAAAAAAAAAAAAAAACCTTCCATGGAAATAAATAATGTGTTCCACTTCTGCCAAGGTCATTCTGCATATACAGATGGCTTAGGTGGCTCAGTGCAGTTAACTCCTTTGGCAGAGGAACACAGATTTCCATCAAATCCTTCTCCTGCTCACTGATATCTGGCCCCTGGCCTTGCTCGATCCTGACATTTTAGAAAAACCGTGTTGCGTTGTTTGTTGCTGCACTTATTTTAGTTTCTCTAACCCTAATGTCTTCTGTGGCCATTATAAGTGGCAATGTATAGGTGAAGCCAGTTCAGTCCTACCTCTAGGAGGTAAGGGATCTTTATCTTTGTCTCAATTGCCAAAGTTATATGGTTGGGGAAAGTCTGCTAACACAGCTCTCCTTGGCTAGGATTCACTCCAGTGTTTGTAATTTCTCTGAAGACCCATTGAGCAACCTGGCCTGAGTTTGAATTTGTGCAAAAAAGCTTCTAACCAGGTTTGTCACACATTGTTTCCAGCTCATTAGAGACGTTGTGGACAACTTCTTTAATGAGGTTTGACATTTGACTACCGCCACATATGTGACTTTCTCCATCATGTCACCCTCCCCGCACTCTCTGCTTCCTCTGCTCTTACTCATTTTTGTGAGCGAATCATCTGATCCTGTCCCTTATATGACCATGCTCTAGTTTGATTAATCTCTCTCATCAACCCTCCTTCCTGAATCTTCTGATTAAATCGAGTCTTCTCCCTCCTTTCTCCATAATGCATGGGACCTTTCAGCAGCTATTAATTATTTAAAAGAACGTTACTTTCTATCATGCTCAAGTCACTACAGTTTTCTGTCGGCCGTGTGGCTTCTGTTAAAAATTACTGAACCCAATTAAGAAAAGCTTTCAAACACTAAGTTCTAAAAGCTATAAAAATAATCTTTTTCAATTACATTGACAAACTTGCTAGGTTGGAGAAGGAAATAGACACAATATGTCTTACGAAGATACATCTCTTCATCCTATCCTAAATGGCATATGGTACTCACCAACAGATTGAGGAAATGTGATTTAAATCAAATTATCAGCAGGTGACTGTGAAACTGCTAGGGGTCATTCCCAAGGAGGAGTTCTACTAGTGGATATTTTTGATCCGAGCAGTCAAAATTCTGGTGGCATTCCACCTATGTTAGACCCTTATACAATATTCATGTTTTTCACTAACAATCCAGCACAACTCCTGAAAGGTAACAAAATAAATTAATCTGCTGTTTAATTCAAAAAAGCCAAACAACTGTCTCGACTAATTTTTACCAATTTGACTAAATCAACTGGAAGTTTGGCCATGGTAAAGATAGTCTTCGTGAATCCACTCTCTAAATCATTTTTTGATGATTATGAATTAGCTGAAACTAGCTAAAATAAGACATGACCTTTATAAGCTGAAATAGCCTGTGGGTCTAAATAGAATGAAGTAATAATATAGTGCCAGGTGCAGCTCACGTCCATTAGGTAAGAAAAAAGAAAATATCTAGAGAAAGCTAGACTGGCTTGTCTAAGCCAGAGAGGCATTTGAGGTCAGAGCTGACCCCACTTGAAATCTGGCATAATAACGTGGCACTGTAACTAAAAGAAGGGCGATTCTTAGCTATATTAATAGAAGAACGGCACATCAGGAAACATGAAGAAATCTTCATTCATAGTTACCAAGTGGAGCTGACATTCAGCTGGTAAACACATGCAAGAGTGATCATGCCAACTGGTCAAAGTCCTCCAATGTTAAATATTTAAGATTTTGTAATGCTGTATTTACAAGGAAAGTATTATAAGGGGATATTATTTTGATAGTGATTAAAGGGAAAGGAAGATCATTTTATAGTTTACTGAAGATATGGACTTTAGTCTTATCTCTACCCTTAATTAGAAGAGAGTGCTAGTTATCTCTGTAGTCCTCTGTTTTGATTCAGAGTTAGGCTAAGTAATATTGATAATTACTTCCAGCTCTAAAATTCTGACTCTAGGAAACCTTGTCTCTGTATTTCTCAAGCTAAATAATTTCATGTATAAATTAAAATATGAAATAAGGTATATGCCATTCACATAAAACTTGCATCTAAAAATAGTCTATTACCGCTAATGTTTAACTTTTCGCACTACTGCTCTGTGTCTAGGTTTGTGAATTGCATTCCTCTCCATAACAGTAAAAATATAAATAAGTAAAATAAAAATAAAAGCTTATTGTCACTCAGTAAACCAAGAGACTGATTGAGGGTACTAATGTGAATGTAATTTTAGCTTTCTTCTTTTTCTATCAATATCTGTTTCTGTTTCATTGAAGAGGTTGTGGGCATGGAGATAGGGAGAGGTGGATATACTGGTTTGTATAAAGAGAGAAAAAAGTTATCTAAAGTTAAATTGGTAGAAAAAAGCATTCTATCTTTCTTTCTCTTGCTCAAATGATCATTCAATATAATCCATCAACCGTATCTCATGCAATTATAAGGGAGAAGACACACAGCCTTGATGCCAAAATTGAATAGATTTTGGTCAGAAACTTTCCTGTAATTGCCAAGCCATACATTATTAGTGTAGAACTAGTTGAAAGTGTATAGAGATTATTTTTTAAGGATGTTATTTATTTATTTGAGAGAGAGACAGCACAAGTGGGGGAGGGGAAGAGCAGAGGGAGAGGGAGAGGGAGACTCCCTACTGAGCAGGGAGCCCAATGTGGGACTCAGTTCCATGCTCAACCGACTGAGCCACCCAGGTGCCCCTAGATTTTTTTTTTTTTTTTTAAGAAAATAAAGCCTCTGCATGATTAGAAGCTTGGAATTTGCAGCCTCATTGCCCAACCTCTAGAGAGTGGAGAGGGGCAGGAAACAGAGTTAATAATTGATGATGTATGTGAGGAAGCCTCCATAAAATCTCTAAAGTGCAGGGTTCAGGGAGCTCCCAGGTTGGTGAACACATCCACACTGGGAGGCCAACAAACCCCAACTCCATGCGGACAGAAGCTATTGCACTCAGAACCCTCCCAGACCTCACCTGATGTATCTCTCTAACTAGCTGTTCATGTGTATCCTTTATCATATCTTTAACAAACTGGTAAACATAAGTAAACAGAAAGAAAAAAAAAAGAAAGCCTCCGCAGGATGCTCCTCTAATGTAGCTCATCTGCAAAGCACAAGTGATCATTCAAAATCCCAAATACTTTCTTATGCATTGCCCAAGTATTACCTCAGAGGCGTGTTCATTAAGCTAGGCTTATTAGGCTAATTGATTTTTTTATAAGTATATACTTTAGTATAAGAAATAGAGAGTAAAATCAATATGAGGGAAAATAGTTTCTATGGTAAACATTCGGCCAGCAAAAGAATTCTCCTGAGTTTATTCATACATTACATAAGACACACACACACACACACACACACACACACACACACACACGCACCCCATGTGATAAAGAATATCAAGTAGAATGAAACAAATCAATTCTGGTTAGTAAAATTCAAATTTCTTTGATATTCTTTTCTTTTTAAGATTAGAAGAGGTGAATGGAGGGAGGGATAAGACTTTTTTTTTCTCCCCCTTAAGAACGAAGAACTACTGAACATGCTGGATTTATTTAATGCAGAAAGTCACATTATTGAGATTAGACATCTCTTTTTCAAGGTGCTCCTGAGAGATAATGGCTTCTGCACCTATAATTCAGCAGACGCATCGGTAACATAAAAATGGACCTAAGGACTGAAGTTAACACCTTCATCTCTACATAGCACATGATGATTTTAAGAATAGGTCTAGAACATATTTGTTTTTTTACATGACTCTCATTACCAAAAGTTTAAGTAGACTCTGTATGAATATATTTTCTGGAAAATATGGTCAATCTTAAGACAAATGAAAAATTAAATATGAAATTTTTTCTCTATTCCATGAAGTTATAATTTATAATACCATTCTTACTAATAAATACAATCAAGTCAGGAAAAAAGTAAAGTCCTGAATGAAATGGGTAAAAAAGTTGGAAAATGACTCTTCATTTGTGAAATAGGTATGGTATCATAAAATAAGAATTAAAAAAAAATTAAAAATTAAAAAGCAAGTTATTTTTAACATTCATTTTGACTACTCTATATATGCTTATCCTTGAGAAAATAAAAAGTGATATGCTAATTCTCAAAAAATAGATACTGAGTGTATTCATCTCATCTTTGAATAAGCCTTAACCTCATCAGCAATTCTCAACCTCTTCCTCTACCCTGCCTGTTTCCTTGCAAAATTTAGCCTATTACAATCTTGTTTTTTACCTTCATTACACTATGAGTATAGCCAAATTTTGGCTTTTTTAATGTACTCTCTTCATGATCAAAGAGAGGAGTCATAGGCTCATTTTGCCCCTGTCCCTCGCCCATGAACCCCAAAGCCTAATATAGTGTGATTAGGGCACCTAGCCCAGGCACTCTCACACACCTCGCACTGCCTCATCTTAAGACAGGGAGCATCTTTTTTCAATCTACATCTTCTTCAAGACTCAAGTCTAATTTCACTTGTTCCAAAAGACTTCCCCAGATTTCTCCAGCCCAGAATGGCTGCTTCCCCTGAATTCAAAGTACCATAGATTCAAAAAAAAAAAAAAAAAAAAAAGTACCATAGATTCTGTGCATGTGAAAAACGTGGCCTGCCTTTTGATATCTATCATGTGATATTTTATACTGTTACATGTGCTTTACATCTCAACTTTGCAATTAGACTGATGATTCTCACAGTTGCCATTTTTGAGTGTGTATTATGTGTTAAGGAGCATTTACGTGTTTAAAATTTTACATCAAACCTGCATAGTAGTTACTATCCTTATTTTACATATAAGTAAATAAGACACAGTATTAAATTAATTGCCTGGGGGCTGTATAAATACTGTGTACCAGACCTGGATTGGAATCTTATATATTTAGAAGGCAAAGATCATTGTGGAAATTCTTGTATATCTCCTTGGCCATTTTTACAGTGTTTTACTTAATTAGACACTAAACCATTATTTTCTGATGATTGGTTTTAAGCACTGACTTATAACTGTCCAGGTTATCATTAAGTAATGTTCTATGGTATCAACCAAAACTAATATTTATGCTGTCTAACACAGCACAATGTAGACTGGCACTAGGCCAGTGCAATCAGTAATAAGAAATATAATTCCTAAGGAGAAAAACAAATACATGCATGGATGCATGATCAGGTACATTGCTTTAGAAATAAGCAATGACTCTGGCCAAGACACTGTCTCTCTTTGAAATGCTAAGGAACTAGTGAGAAGAGATATAAAACAAAACACATACGAAAATATTGAGAGCATTCTCTTCAGATTTCAAGAGCAAGATTTAAGCACATTTGAAATAAAGTGGTCGACAAAAATGGTTAGGAGCATGGGTAATATGAAAATACTTAACACGTAGGAGAGCATGGGCCCATACTAATCAGAACAGACAGGTCTGGACAATTGGTCCAAACATCCCCATGCACATTGCCTAAGTGTCCATCCTGGCTATGAGGTATGGATTGGCTAAAACACTCTTTGAACAAATGCCTCTTTCATTCCTCAGCATGATACAATTCTAGTCTGCTGTAATTGCCATGTTCCTGGAATTATCAGGCCATGTGGCCAGGCTACTTAGATTACAGAGATTCACTCAGCAGTTGTTTACTGATTACCTACTCTGTGATAGACACTGTGTGGGACACTCAACAGGTAAAGACAAATCAGACATCATTCTTGCCTGAAAGTGTACAATCAAGCCAACTCTTCACCAGAAGTTATCCCTGGTACAATTCTAGGAACTGTTTTGCCATGAAAGGATAAAGATAACACCATTTTCCTAAGATCTCCGTGTTTTAGTTGTCTTCTGAAGCAGACCCTGAAGCAAGTATTCTGTGCAATCTTAGGTGTGCTCAATCAATAGATCTCTCTACTGGTCATCAGAGGAGTAAACACCAACAACCGTCAATAAGTCCCTCTTATTTAGAATTTAGATACTTTAGGCAAAATCAATGTCCATTACCTGAAAACAAAAAATTGTAACTAAGTCATAGCAGTTATTGTGCATGTTTGAGGAATGTCATTTTTGTGTATAACTCTCCCCATACGATTGGAGAGTGGAGAAGTGGTAAAGGGAAAGCAACCCATAAAGAGGATGTTATTAAGACAGTTACCACATTGGATGACTAAAATTTAACCCCCTGAGAAACTCAGAACTACTCTGGCCAATTACCCCCCTATGTTCATCAATTATTAAGGGCTGCCTTAAGTTAAGGGCTGCCTCTAAAACAAATTCCCTAGGGCAGCCCTGGGACAAAGATGCTAATGGTGTGATTCAGGAATCACAGGCTGCCTTCCACTGAAATGTAAAGAGAATCCAAGAGGAAATGGTTGACACTCCAACAATGTCTACTACAATGTTTTATGTAAAAGTTAGAGACCTTATGAATTTAGCACAGTAGGTACAGCTATTGTCAAACAGCAGATATTGGGGATGTACTTTTACTAATGCAATATGTTAGTACCTGACAGACAGGGGATGACACAAGGTGGTAGTAAGTTGGTCTATTTCTTTATATTTTAGATGATTTAACATTAGATCTGAATGCACTATTTTTTGCCTTCCAGAAATTGACAATCTAATTTTATGGGATAAGTTGTACACAAAATGAAATTCTATGAGCATGTATGATAATGCATGAAATAATTAGCAATTTTAACTTCCAGTTAACATAATTTATTTTTATCTGATTTATCCAGAAATTTTTAAAAAAATAATTTATTGGTTGTTTACTACTATTGACTTTTGGTTCCTCAAATGACTACCAGAAAAACCTGTTGACCCTGCAAAGATAAGTTTACTACACCTACTAGTAAAGAAAGTCAATATTTATAGGGTTGTAGGGTCTGCATATAGTGATTGTAAAGCAAGTCAGTGAGTCAGGGGACTATCTGGGCAGAATTTATGATATGATAGTTTTAGGTTAAGTGAGCACAGAAGCTAAGGCCTTGAAATGAGTTTTGATGAGCAATCTGTTGGTCCTGCTTTTAGTTGATTCAAAATCTTATCTTCCAGGAACAAGTATATACTGGAGCAAGAAGCTAAGTCATATTTGCTGGATCTTAGTATTGCCTAACACAGGAACAAGGAATTATGTTGGCTTCAGCTCTCTTTGAATAGCTCATAGACTCAAGAAGGATTAAACAACCAGCTCTCCAAACGGAAAAGAACTAGGTTATCTTAGGGAATTCAGAGGTATTAACACACAAAAATTTTCTTTAGTGTTTCTACCATCTTTTGTTCCTGAGTGTTTCACCTTAAGGGCCAAATTCCCAATAAAATGCCAATAGTTGGTTTAGTGGGAGATGTGACAACCCTGTGGTCAAAGACAGGGTCAGTACTTCTGTATTCCATGAATATTACATGGAAAAGAGTACAAAATAATTTCTCAAAGGAAGAGCAATAAAGCACACAGAAATAAGAGATATTCAGTACAATGTTAAAATCTCTCTCAAACTTCCTCTTATAAATATTGAATCTTGATCAAAACTGTTTCTTTTCATTGTTAGAAATTTAACAACTAAATTTTTGTTGTTGCTCAAAATGTAAAATTTGTATTTTTAGAAGTCATTTTTCTCTTCTGATTCCCTCCCTACAATTAACCACTGCAGTCAACACTTGACAGTGCTATCTCTAAAACATGCTCTTCCTACCCAACCCTTCCTTTCTGTTTACCTATAACTTATCAAAAGTGTTCTTAAGTTATGTTATTTCAAAATTCTTGCCACAGCCTCATTCCTGTTCTCTGCATTCATATATTCTCTTGTCTAGTTCCAGGTTAATAATCTTGAAGACCAGTTGTGATTCTTTCATTACCAGCTTTTCCCCATTCTTTATCATGTAACTGGCACACACTTGTATTTTCACCTTAAGGATCACTTATAATGGCCAGCCGCTCTCTATCTGGACTGACTTTATACCATGCACATTCATGTATACTTTCCCTCTAACCAAACACATAGTGATGTTCTTAGGGAACCCAACCATTTCTTTAGTCCAAACTCCTTGAGAACACAATGCATGCCTGATTCACCTTCATCTTCCCCAAATGCTTAACACAGTCCCTTAGGTTGCAATTTGAGTGACTGCTCTGATGAATTGAAAATGATTGCCTTAAATGCTACTTTGAAAAAGATCATGAGGTCAAGTTCACGATGAATGAGAAGGAGTACTGTGATTGATTATTAATGTTTATAATGGGCAGTATCTGTGTGGAAGGAGGAAGGGAAATAACAGGACCTGTACCTTGCACTTTCCATTTTTTCCTGAATATTCAATTAATATTTGTTGAATGAAGTTCACTAAGAATTTAGAATAACAAGATCTCAGAAAAGATCTTTTATATAGTTGTTGGTTTGAGAAACGAGACCACCTCTATCTACAGATAGCAATTGTTAGTGAAAACTAAAGTTATCTGTGTTAACATGATTCAACTATCTGTTGCAGGAAATTCTTGTCCAAGAAGGTAGGGTAATAAATCAATAAATAACTTAGCTGTTTGCTTTAGGAAAATTCCTACAAACCAACTTGTCTGGGCAATTGTTTTGCTCTCCTATAAGGACAATAGGTTGCTCATCTGGGTGAACCACTCACTTATCAAACTTCAGCTCACTTGATCAAGATTCACTTTAAGACCCTGTCCTCTTAAGTCCACCAAGACTAAACTGTTATGTCACAAATGTTGCCCAGGTCCAATCAGTTCCCCAACTTGAATCACCTACTCCAACACCTACTTAAATGATACTCCAAACCCTATAAACATTCTATAAATGATATTTGCCTTCTTCAGATACTACTAAGATTCAATTAGGTAGTGTTCTCCCTTACTCTAGTAAGTTTTTTTTTAAAGATTTTATTTTTTATTCATGAGAGACACAGAGAGAGATAGACAGGCAGAGACACAAGCAGAGGCAGAAGCAGGCTCCACGCAGGGAGCCTGATGTGGGACTCAATCCCAGGACTCCGGGATCCCGCCCTGAGCCAAAGGCAGACGCCCAACCACTGAGCCATCCAGGTGTCGCTCTAGTAAGTTAAAAAACTTAATTTTGTCAAAATATTTTGTGTTGATTTTTTATAGAGATGATACCTGATAGTTGATTTAAGGAAAAACATTAAAAAATGGGGACAAATTTAGGAAACTGATAAGTTTTGGTGAGAACGGAGTTGTACCTTCCTAGTTCATGAAGAGTCTTCAGGGACAGATAATTTGAGAATAGATAAACAACCATCTGGTACTATGTAAAGCAATATGACATTTTTGCATATTTACAATGCAAAGAAAAGAAGACCGTTAGCCTTAGACACTGTCACTGTCAAGCACACAAGGCCAGTTGACTTCAATCATGTAGGAGTTTTCAAACTATGATTTACACAAGAAGTTCACAGGGGCTTGTTTACAACACTGATTTAAATGCCCAACTTCCAAAGACTCTGATTCAGAAGTCTATTGCAGAGCTCAGGCATCTGCCTATCAAATAAGTTGGCAAGTGAGTCTAAGGCAAAAGAATCCCTGACCATGCTCTTAGAATCCAGGATGAAAAAAAAAAAAAAAAAAGAAAAGAAGAAAAGAAAAGAAAAGAAAAGAAAAGAAAAGAAAAGAAAAGAAAAGAAAAGAAAAGAAAAGAAAAGGAAAGGAAAGAAAGAATGAATCCAGGATGATATCTAAAGTCTAGTCACCTAAAATCATTGATACTACTAGTTGGTATCCTCAATGGCTGTTTCATCTAAAATCCAACTACCTTTGACTATTTTTATATTCATTTGGCGGTCCTTTTTCTTTTTTTTTTCTTTTTGCATCTTTTTATACTTTAAGGATTTCAAAAACCACAGAGAAAGAAAGGGAAGAAAAGATAGAAATCATCTTACCTAATTGTTTTTCTGTTATCACATTTTCTGTATTTTATGATGATTTATTTTCATCTTGTATATTGCCTTTTTGTGTTTATGTTGAAAACTTGTTTTAACCAGGCTTTTGGTAGACGCTTCTTTAAAAATAAATATTAATTTACTAATAATTGATAAAACATGAATTATACTTGAGGTGGACTTAGTTAAGCCTCTGACTCTTGATTTCAGCTCAGGTCATAATCTTTTTTTATTTTTTTTTAAAGATTTTATTTATGTATTCATGAAAGCCACAGAGACAGAGGCAGAAACATAGAGGGAAAAGCAGACTCCCTGTGGGAAGCCAGATGTGGGACTCGATCCCGGAACCCCAGTATCATGCCCTGAGCCAAAGGCAGATGCTCAACTGCTGAGCCACCCAGGCGACCCTCAGGTCATAATCTTATGGGTGGTGGGCTCCAGCCCCACATCAGGTTCCATGAGCAGCACCTGGAGTCTGCTTGGAAGGCAGGCGCTAAACCGCTGAGCCACCCAGGGATCCTGGAGTCTGCCTGGGATTCTCTCTCCTTTCCCTCTGCTTTTCCCCTGCTGGCACACACGCACACATGTTCTCTCTCTCTCTCTGTCTCAAATAAGTAAATAAATCTTAAAAAAAAAAAAAACATGAATTACACTCAATTGTTACGGAATATACATAATGATCCCTGAAGAAAATATAGTAGATCTGTCAAGTATTAATTTGGTTTTAGGATATGCTTTCTGCTAACTAGTTTATTATGTGGATGTTGTTGGAAACAGCTTTTCCTTTCCTGTAACAAACCTTTTACTTTGTGTAAGACATAAAGAAAAACAGGTTCCCTTCACTAGATACACACTGAGAGCTACCAAGAGGGAAGAGGAGAGAAAAGGTGGGGTGAATTGCAGGTTCTTGAACAAAAACCTTGCTTCTGGACTGGGGCCAGCCCCACGAGCCCTGCTTGAACTCAACTCTTAAGAGCAATTCTTCTGCACCAATGATAAGGGATGGTGAAAGAACTGCAAAGACATTGTAATCAAAGTTTTATATATATTTATGTATACTACAGCAACTGTTAACAACTTTTTCCTGCAAAAGCCAATGCCTTATGTTGTTCATCCAGACAAATTAAAAAAAAATTACACATCAATGATAATACCTTTCTTGTATAGCAGTGTGTTTCCCCAAGTACCTTTTTTTAACCCCTTTGGATGAGGTTTTTATTGTTAAATTTATTGGATACCAGCTTTTCCAAGAGCATGCCCTATTTTTTTTTCTTCCCATTCAGCATGAATTGTACCAGTCAAACCTGCCAAGTAACTTTTTTGCATTATGGTTGGATTTGGTGATTGGTTTAAAAATATATACTTTCTAGCTTTTATAACATATAAGCCAGATAAATTGTTAATGCTTTAGAACTCCCTGAGCTCTATGAATGATGGAGATTTCTGTGCCATCCCTGATAAAGTTGAGGATACAGAAAACAGTTTTTAATCCTCTTTTTATACTATGCCTGCCTGTCTGTAGACCAAGTTCGGAGAATTGCTATACAGAAGGAACAGAGCCACAGGCTTAGTTTTCAAAGCCAAATAATATTATGTGGTCACATATTTTTAATATGTTTAAAATATAAAATAACTAAATAAACTGACCCAGATAAAGTAATTGTTATACTTAAACAAGTAAGAAGTTTTTATAGGCTGAATTCAGGCCAGATAAAATTTCCATTTGTTAGCATTGTTGCTATCCAAAGTGTCAATGTTTAGTAAAATTTTAATCTTTCATTAAAAATGAAAGACTATTTTTAATGCAAGAAAAGACAATGATAAATATAGCCAGAGTCAATCTTTTATTATACCTTAGAGTATCTGTCATCTATATCTAATGTCTGTACTTCAGCTGTATGCTTTGGATTATATTCAACCAGATGCATTTTTTTTCCTCTAATCATAATTAGAATGTGTCTCTCCGACGTGGAAAATGTGAACAATTATTTAGATTGTTCAAAAAAGAGCAGGTTCAGCTGAAAAATATGCGAGTGAGTCGTGCAGACTGAGGTATTGTTGAGATGAGAACTTGATGGAAGCACCTCCAGTTTTCTATCTTACTTTTCTCAACTGTTTATTTTTATTTTCTACAGTTTGCAGATTTGTAAATCTGGCTGCAGATCCTTTTAGAATCATCCTAAGGCATTTGGTTTACAAGCTGGTCATGCATGGCAGGGCTATCTGTGCCTTTAGATCCTACTCTCAGAAAAGTGAGGATTTTTATGACTGCGTGATGACGAGTATGCCCAACAGAACCTGGTGGCAATGTTCATAGAAATAAATTGGATGAATAGCAGTCAGAGGAACCCTTTATGTGAAGGAAATATGAAAGCAAGTAAACTTTCTACCCACACCCCCTTTACCCAAAAAGACCTATCCTGTGTCTCATTTCTTCAGAACCCTGGGGGTCAGGAGGAGGGTAATTCATTTGTTAACTTCTGCTCTCCTTACTTCTCATTTCTGGGTGTTTGGGTTTAAACTAGTGTTTGCAGCATAACATCACCTGGTACTTGTTCTCTTTCCCTTGTCTCTATTCCCATTGTTGCTGTCAGAGTCAGAGTTCTTATCATTTCCAAAGCAGACTATTGCAATAGTCTCCTAACTGGTCTCTTTAACTCTGGTTGCAATCCTTCCTCTTCAGTCCTGATACCTTCAAAAATATACATCTGACCACATCACAGTCTGTTGAAAATTCTTCAATGGCTCCCACATTGTCCGTTCCATGATATACAGACTCACTAGTAAAGTCATGCAGGGGTTTTGCTTAGTCAGGCCCTTCCCTTTCTATGCAGTATCATGTCCCTTCCTTTTCCTTTCCACATAAAGAGGAATGAGATAATTATAAGCTTTCTTACACCTTGATTCCTTCACCTAGAATGTTGTCAAACTTTTCTGACTTTAAAAATTATGCACCCATCAAGTCCTAATTCTAACATCACTTTCTGTGAAGCCATTCTTTGTGTACTCCATAAATATTATTTTCCTACATTTCCATTGCACTTTTTATGTCTATCTAAATATAAGCATAGTGTATATTTCTTTGAACTGTCAATGAACTAGACTATAAACACCCTGAGGGCAAGGAAAATCTTTTAATTCTTTAATTCCAAATTCCTGGCAAAGGGAATAGTTGTAGAACTCAATAGATATTACAAATTGACTGAATGGGATTCATTTATATAAGAATTCATCATATTGAAGATAATGGGTTTTTAGGCATTGGAAAATGGAGGTCAAAATATCAAATTCTCTCTGCAAATCCATATGTGGTTAACAAGCATATATGCATAGATAGTACTCTATACTTGATGCTGGGCAGGACATATAAACTCATTCAACATATATCTATCTAGGGCATGTCAACACTGTTCTGGGCATTTGGGAAATACTGTTGAGAGGTATAATTCTTATCTTAAATTGCCTGCATGGTATGGAATATAAAACTTCATTAAACCATACTCTGACCAACTATGCCTTAATCAATTTGCAGTCAAATTAAGATGATAAATGAGGGCTCCTCCAATTCATTTATCTTTCCATAGTTTATTATGGTGCTTCTCAAACCTCAAAGTGCATATGAATGCAGATTCTGATTCATTACATCTGATGTGAACCTGATATCCTGCTTTTCTAAAACGCTCTCAAGTGACGCTCATATTAGTGGACCATGGGCCACATTCTTTTTTTTAAGCAAGGACTTAAAGTTCAAGAACAATACTGAACCTTCCAAGGAATGAACCTCTCACATAATACCAAAGCTCCAGAGCACCCTCATTCTTCAGAACCATGGATCAGAATGGAGTAAAGATGGAGCAAGGCTAACCATGTAGGATGCTGTGCTTGGGATGTCTAGAGACAGTGCTTTCAAAGAAGTTCTTAGGGTTCATCTACTCGTAAACAGAGGCAAGGAAGCAAAGAGGAAAAAGTAGTTGGACTATATGGGAAATTGTTTCAGAAAGTTGAAGTAGCAGCTCTCAGGAAATTAAAGCTGGTCCCAACCTAGCCTAAATGATGGAGAAAGAAGTGCCTCTGGATAGTAACAAACTTATTTTAAACAGGCATGTCCTTGCCCAGCTTCTGTAGGAAAATACTTGATATAGATTCCGTTGCACAAAATAGTGCTCTGTATAGAATACAAGTTAAACATATGTGGAATGAATGAATAAACAAATTATTGTTCTTTAGGGTACAAGCTTTCAGAATTTAAGTGACTTGTCTGACCTATTAGTTATGGAAGACAGTTTAGGCTTTATTGAAATGCTATTGTTAAGCATTGATTTATGCTGGCTTATGTAGGTTAAAAAAAAACTTTCAAGAAAAGTACACATTACATAAACTGCCTTTAAACTGAGTAGGATGGCTGGCATTTAAGCACTGTGGTTTTTATGTTCTATGCTGGTTGTCTGCCACAGTCTAGCTGAAGTTTAACATTAAATAATGTTAAGTATGTGAATTTGGGGGAGAATTTGCATTTATATCTCATATGGTTTGTTACCCAAATAGAATTGAGTGGCTACATTTTTCTATTTTTTTCATGTCTTATTTTGTTAATCATTCCGAACACATTTGTTCCATTCCATAAAAATGAGCAGCTTACCTTCCACCTTTGTGAAATTACTGTTAATCATTCTCTAATGTCTGCATTATCCCATTTAAACCGTTCCCCTGTGGTTTTACAATTCCTTCTGCTCACTAATCCAACAGAAGGAATGATGTGCAACAAGCAAATATAGAGAAATAAACAGGTTTTTCTTGTGAATCATCATTGTAAGCCTCGTCAGCAACATTAGAAATTTCTCAAACTGTTATTTAAGAGTCAAATAAATCTATAGATAAAGCATCCCAGTCAACGAGCTTGAAATTTGTCCAAGTAATTGATACAAGCCCAGAAGATACTTTTATACCCATGATCCACTCCCACTTCCCATATCTAGCCTTAATCTTGCCTGATAGAACATTAACCTTAAAACCTGACTATGATGATGAAAAATTGGAAACATATATGACATATAATGGAAAGAGAAAATGCATATAATTTCCTAAGAGCTATGTCCCTCTTGCTATCCAAACTTATCTCAGATGATAAAGAATTGCATAAATCCATATAATTATTACATGAGCAATTTTACATCAATAAATATTGCCAAATAGCTGCATGGAATATAGAGACATCTAAACAGATAGGTGGATATTTCTTAACTATCTGAATGTTCCATGTTATATAAGTAAAATATCCAGATATTTAACTGAAATTTATCATTCTCATGTGAGTGCTTCATACGAATACCTAAATATGTATTTTGAATCAATATCTTATCTAGCTTTCTGGGATTACATAGCTACAACATTATGTATCCATGATAATATCACATTTATTTTTATGAATAAATGCTACAATTATTGATTGGTAAGTTAAAGATAAGAGTGTTCAGGTCTACAATGAGCCCATGTAAATGCTAAACTAGTATTATCTTAAAACAGTTCACTGGGGCTAGGGAAGAAGACAAGATGAGAACACTGATGGGGTGTACATCTCATTAATTTCCTTTCTAACCACTACCTTTGATATTAAATACAAAAAAGGTATGCAAGGATAATAATAAAATAAGAAGTTGACAAAAATACCAGAAGTACCAATATCATATTTAAATCTTGAAATAAAACCTTTTTCTTCTCCATCACTTTGGACACAAGCATATTTTTCAACTCAATAAAGATTACTCTTCATGCTACAATTCTAAATTTTCCTTTCATTCTACATGTATAGAATCTTTAGTGATGTCACATTATAATTATGCTCAAGTGTGGGTCATTAAGAAAGGAGACTATTCCCCTATTACTTTCTCTTTGCCTTGTGAGAAGTTATAGCAGAATGTCAAAGATTATCATGTGCATTGTGCCATGTCTCCTCATTAGACAGACCACTTGGCTACCATCATAGGAAAAGTTGATCCAAACATGAAATACATTACTGCTAATGTTTACTTTTTTTACTTTCACTGTATATTCAATACACATGTATTCAATACGCATGTAAGCCAAAGTCCCCTTAATCACTGATGGTGCCCTTAATTCTGATGCTTTCTTTTAACCTACAGCACCATTGACATAAACTCTTATACTCCTGCTCTTATCTCTACTGAAGTCTCTTATAGACAACCCCTTTCTATGATTTACACCTCATTATAAAAATCAAATTTCTTAGCTGTCAGAAAGAAATTGAGTGCAGCAAGCCAGGAACTAGTTCTCTGACATCCTGAGATGGCATATCAGCCTGGAGGTGTAATTCCCAAAACAGAAAGTTGGAATTATAGATACCACCTACATTCATTCATAAATAGAAGAAATAATGATAGCACAGAACAGTGATTTTCAAGTCATAGTGCAAAAGATTCTAAATAATATTTAAATTTTTAAAAATTAATATATGACTAAAGATATGAAAATCCACCAGGACTCATTTCCTTCTTACACCATAAATTAATATCACACTTATCCTTTGGAAAAACAGAAATATTAACGGTTTATAAAACGAAATACAGTGGTTCACCTCCCTTCAGAGGGAGGGTCTACCAGTTTCCTTAAAGCTTTCCTACTAATATTGATAACACTAGTTTTTACTATTTGAGCTTTAATCTGCCCCTTTGACCACCTTGAGGAGATATGTAGGCACAATATATAACTTTGACTTTTAACTAATTATGAATTAAAGTTTCTTAAAGCTCCTTCAGTAATTTGGATCATGTGAAAATAACTAGAATTAGACTTACTAACTTCATAAACCATTTCCTCTCTACTCACTATTCATTAATGTGTCCATTTTTCAAAAGAATCATGTATTCTTCTTGTACATATTTTTCTTCTTCCTCCAATCCCCATTTTCTCACTATCAGCACCTAACATACACTTTCATATGTTCAGTAAATGTATGAAATGAATTTATGTGTCTGTTAGTATATGTATGTGCTTCTCTCTCATTAATGAGACAAGGTGTGAAGTGTCCATCCCTGGAGAGCTTTGAGAAGTGAATAAAACCTATGTTTTATATGATGCATTATTCCCTTCAGGAGCCTGGGCCCGTTGATCTCCTAAAGTTGTTTTTTGATCTATAACTAAATGATCAATGTGCCATCATCAAGTTATTCTATATTATTTAGTACATAGTGCTATTGCTCAAGAATACTAAATGGTGCCCCAGGCTCTGAAAAAATTAATGTACAACCTTAGAGTCCAAATTACTGCCAAGGGATGATTTAGCTGATGAGAAAAAAATTACATTAATATCTAGCTAAGTAGTTAATCAGAAAGTAAAATAATAACAGTAAAAAATAAAGTGTTGAATATGTTTTCTCATTTTGTCCTCCATGGACAGAAAGAATAACTATTAGGTGTTTTCCTCATAAAAATCTTTAATAAATTTTAAAGTAGTGATCAAGACTTCCCTTGGGTTTCTCACCTCTAAACTAAATATTCCCTATTCCTTTCATCTTTACACAAAAGATGTTTTCATCCCTTTAATCACCTTCAATGGTCTTTTCAGTGTTCTCCTCAGGTTATTCACATCTTTATCAGTGTGATAACCCCAAAAATTAATCTGATGAAAGACTATAATATATTCAAGGAGCACATCTTGTGTTAGCTTAATCTTATGACAAATGCCATGACACTTTTATAAATGGCAGATCTTTAGTTTCTATAATGACAAATTGCAATCATGGATAGCTATTTTAGCCAATAATAATAGTACCTAAAACCACTCTGGTTTAATATCAAGCTTATGGACCAGGTTTTATTTACTTCTGGAACTAAAGCATTTCACTAACCACAAGAAGTAATGCAATAATATTTGATGACCTACTGTGGTAGGACTATAAAAAAAAGTCTTCCAGGTCTGAGAACAAGTATTGGTGCCCAGCCATATCAGGCTTTTCCTTCAGTAATCACATCTATCTACCAAAGAATACTGAATTTAATAAAAGCACATAAGATCACTGTATTTATGCTTTTGTGTTAGTGTAGTAGCCTCTGCTTGGTACTGCTTATTATCCCATTTTTATTAAGTTTGTCAATGGTTTGGCCAATTAATATTCCTGGAAATAGCCCCTATTACGGTTAAAACAAAACTAAAAAAAAAATAAAAATAAAACAGTAAAATTTGAGAATTACCATGTCACACTCCTTCATTCATTTGTATGATTATTGTTTGTCCTTTCTTGTACTGGCAACTTCTTGATATATGGGGATTCCAGTGGTCTGAAATTCTCCAGTTTCCCTAAGGAAAGTGAAAATGAATTATACACTCTGTAAATCAATGCCTAAGATGAAGAGCTTAGTGTGAAATTTATTAAAGTCTATTTATTTTTCCATTTGTGAGACTCAGTTTTGTCAAAGCCTAATGCAGCTATCTTGCTACAATCAACCCCTTTCCAAATGGAAGAATTCATTTTAAAGTGGGATGTGTCACTTAGCACAGTTATTTTGAAAGATAGTTCAGCAGAATATGACCTCCTGAAATTTGCCATTGGTAAGAAGAGAGGAAAGGAATTCAGTCAATGAAGGCCAAAAACAAATGGCCTGTTCTCCTCCCTAATTCATGTCTCTTTACCACTGTGATACATTTTCAACTTTTCCACAAAGTAATTATATCCTAATAAGCATTCTCACTTTAATAGCTCCTTTAGTTCTTAAAGTTACCATCTTCTTGCAAGTAAGGAAGAGTGTGAAAAAAGGTGGCCAATGAGAGGAAGGAAAGTCAAGTCATCTATAATGCTGTGTATGACAGCAACGGTTTTATTCACACGAGGACAACTGACTCTTAGAATAATGGTAAAGAAGAGGTTAGAGAACAGCTTATTGAAATTGAAAAAAATAAAAATAAAAAAATCTTAATCCTACGAGGAGACTAACCCATATGGCAGGTAAAAAGTCTGAGACAACAGATATGGTCAGATCAGACAGATACTATTTAAATATCATGAGGTTAGGATACAGATGTATATATGATAGTACTTAGGCTTAAGGGACTGTAAGGTTACCCTTTGGGAAACTTTTTCTTTTTTTAAAGATTTTATTTATTCATGCATGAGAGACAGAGAGAGAGACAGAGAGAGAGAGAGAGAGAGAGAGAGAGAGGCAGAGACACAAGCAGAGGGAGAAGCAGGCTCCATACAGGGAGACCGGAGACTGATCTCAATCCCAGGACTCCAGGATCATGCCCGGGGCTGAAGGCAGGCACTAAACCACTGAGCCACCCAGAGATCCCCACCCTTTGGGAAACTAAAAGAAAAGACTTGGAACTTAGTTAGTAACAGACATTATTTCCATAGTAAAATCAGTAAAATTAGTACAAGTACCATTGACAATGTTAGACATCCATATTTACATATATCATAATCAAACTGTTGAGAGACAGAGTCTTTTCTTTTTTTTTAAGATATACTTATTTATTTTACAGAAGGAGAAAGAGAGCATGAGTTGGAGGGGGATAGGGAAATGGAGAGAGAATCTCAAGTAGACTCCATGCTTAGCATAGAGCCCAATGAAGGGCTGAATCTCACCACCCTGAGATTAGAACTTGAGCCAAAAACCAAGAGTCAGATGCTTAACTGACTATACCACCCAGGCACCCTAAGACAGAGATTCTTGAAAGCGACAACAGAGAAATGACTCCTATAAAAGAGAGCTTCACTAAGATTCACAGCTGACTTCTTATCAGAAACCACTGAGGTCAGAAGGCAGTGAGATGACATATTCAAAGTGCAAAAGAAAAGGACTGTCAACCAAGAATTCTATGTCCAACAAAACTATATTTCAAAAATAAGATATTCTTAGATAAATAAATACTAAGACAATTCATCACTCCTGCTATAAGAAATACTAAAGGGAATCCTTCAGGCAGAAATGAAAGAATACTTAACAGTAACTTGAATCTACATGAAGAAATAAAGAAAAAGAAGCTCATAAAACCTCATAAAAAAGGCTCATTCATATAAAAGGAGGGCTGCAGATTGAAGCCCTCTGTGTATATTACCCTTTTCATTAGAAAGACCATAAAGAAAGAAAATTGGATTAAAATGGCTAAATGTTCTTAAAACAATTCCCACAAATGCCAATAATTATAGATTTTGGTTTCTTTGGTTCCCTTGGCTCTAATCTTTAAAAGCATTTTATGATGTACAGCACCACATCAGATACTTTCCTCATGACACACATTTAACATCCTCATGTTACAGACCATGGGCCAAAATTCTGGTTCAAATACAATCAGGTTTAAATGATACAATAGGAGCCAAAGGAAATGTGAGAGCTGTCAAATACTACATTGTCCTTGCTACTGAGCTAGACTTTGCCAGAAAGAGGCCAGCCTTTAAGACTTCCATTCTCCCATCTCTGAAAATTCTAAACTTGACCTCTGGGTTAGTCTTTACCGAATATGTATTTTACTGACAGGATAAAAGGGTTCTTGGTGGTGTTGATATAAAAATAAAGTAGAAAGAGCATTGATTAAGGTAACTATATAAAAATATAACTATATAAGTATATAAGTATATGCCTTATATAAATATATAAAAAGTATGTATTTTTTGTTTTGACTCTTTTATCTGATTTAAAGGCAACTGCATAAAGCAATAATATAAAACTGTGTCGATGGGCTTATAATGGATAAAAATGTAAGTTATATGACAATAATAGCACAAAGGAAGGTGTAAAAACACAGTTATATAGTTTTTATACAATTGAAATTAATATGGCATCTACTAGATTGATATAAAGTAATTGTTCACTGTAATCCCTAGGGCAACCATTCAAAAAAGACAATAAAAAGAAATGAAAAGAGAATTAAAATAGCATACCAGAAAATATCTATTTAACACAAAAAAGTCAGTAATGGAGGAACAGAAGAGCAAAAAAGCATAAGATATAGGAAACCAACACCAGAATGTGGATGTAAATGTTACCTTATGGGCAATTACATTAAATATAGATGGATTAAGCACTCCAATTAAAAGGCATTTTGGGAGATGGAATAAAAAAAAAGATCCAACTATCTGCTCTCTACAACAGATACACTTTAGGTCCAAAGGCACAAACAGATTGAAAATAAAAGAGTGGGTAAATGTAACCAAAATAAAGCTAGAATGGATATACTCACATCAAGCAAAATAGTCTTCATTTTGAGGCAATTCAAAGTCAAGGAGAAGCATGAGATAATGATTTCTAAACCATCAATTACCTTACTCCAGAGTAGTGGTTTAGAAGATAAGGAACATCTATCACCAATTCTCACCTCTTATTTTTTTTTTCACCTCTTAATTATTGCTCTCTACTGTGGCCCTTGGAAGCAGAAATTGCATAAAAAACTAAAGTGATTACAAACTGTCTAAAATTAGTTTTGATTTTATTTTTAAAATAAAATCCTATTAAGAAATATTTCCCTACTTTAAGATCTTGAATATATTCTTCTATACTTCTTCCAAATAACTTATTATTTTATCTTTAATATGCAGATCTGTACTTCATCTACAGTTGACTTTTGTGTATAATTGAAAGATATGAGTTAGGAGATATATATATCTGTTTTTCCCCCCTATGGATGGATATACAATTCATTCAGCACCATTCATTAAACTGACCATCTTTTCTCCATTACCTACTAAGGCTACCTTTGTTGTGATTTTGAGGCTTTTTCTCTTTTTCCCCCTTTTTTGGCTGGCTAATGAGAGTTTTGAAGACATTATCAAGTTAGTATTAATGCACAGAAAACCGTAAGCCCAGTTCCTAAAAATAAAAAACATTGATGCTGTTATTTCTCCTATTCCTCAGTGTTTCATAGTCTAGCCATGGTTAATATATATTCTCTTATGATTCTTTTACTTTCTTTGAAAAATAACATTTTTCCTAATAAGGTAAGTAATATTGTTCACTTATTTTAAAAAATTAAAGTTGTAACACACAGAATATAAAGTAGAGAATAAAAATCACCCTTAATCCCACCAACCAAAAGAAAATAACAAAGTTTTTATAAGTTTTATTCTTATTCTTTTTTCTAATAAGTTCATTATTTTTAAAAAGATTATTTATTTATTTATTCATAAGAGACACAGAAAGAGAGGCAGAGACATAGGCAGAGGGAGAAGCAGGCTCCCTGCATGGGGCCCTATGCAGGAGTCAATCCCAGGACCCTGGGATCATGACCTAACCGAAGGCAGATGCTCAATCCCTGAGCCACCTACGTGCCCCTCTAATAAGCTCATTCTCAATATTTAACTCAAAGTTACTAAGTACATAAAAGCACAGGAATTTATAATTAAAACAGAAGATGACTTCTTACTTATCAAAATATATACTTAAGAACACTTTAAAATATAGAAGGGAAATAAAATGGTGCAGACTTATCTTTCTCTGTTCTCCTACCAAGTACAGCGAAAAACTGAAAATAACTCAATAGTCAGCTCTGAAAGTTGAAAGGAGGAAGGTGAGCTGGCTAGAAATTTCGAAACTGAAAGGCAGCATAGGAGCCTGGCATCTTTTGCCTTCCCCTGTCCCCATTGGTACCAGCAGAAGAACTATACCCAACATCTTCTGGTTACTAACTAAATGGCAGAATATGGTCCAGATAACTAATTCCTTTCCCAGATTGAAACAATCCACCTAGATTATTGTTCTCTATCCCCATGGCAAGATTATCCCCAACTCCAAACTCAGAGACACAAGGCAGCCTTGATTGAGTGGGAACCCTGCCAACAATAGGAAGCTCATGGAACTATCTCCATGAGCAGGAGCCTCCCTTCCATTAAAAACCTAAAGACTCTAAGTACTTGGCCTTGTGGCTGGCACTAAAAAATTCATCAGAGACTAACCAGGACCAGGCAGACAAAGAGACAAAATACATTATAAAGGCTCACAAAAGTAAATTGTCAGTGCAACTGTAGCCCATAAAATGTAGGTCAGGACCTGCATGCTAAACCAGAACATAAGGCATAAGATATAGAGAACTATAGAAGACATAGAAAACAGGAAGAGGGTGACTGTTTGATAAAGCAGAAAACTTAAAGAGGATCCAGAGTATCCCAAAATAATAATCAAAATTTCCAGGATACATTTGAAAATCATTTGCATAACAAGAGATGGGAATATCACAACTTGAATGAGAAAAGACAACAGATGCCAATGCTAAGATAAATAGACTATATAGAAACTATTTGACCAGAATTTTACCATAAGCATCATAAAATTGCTTCAACAAGCAATTCTAAATATCCTTGAAAAAAATAAAATTTCATCAAAAATAAAAAAGACCAAATGAACATCATAGAGCTAAAAAATACAGTAACTGAAATTAAAAGATTCGGTGGAGAGGAATGAATATGGCAGATGAAAGAATCAGTAAACTTAAAGCTAGAATAACAAATTACTCAATCTGAATAACCAAAAGAAAACATACACAGACACATGCATACATACATACACTAATAAAAGATCCAATGCTCATTTCATCAGAGTGTCAGAAGAAGAAGAGAAAGAGAATGGGGCTAAAAACATATTGAAGAAATAATAGCTAAAAAGTTCCTAAACTTAGTAAAAGACACGCATCCACAGATTCAAAAAGTTGAGCAAACCTCAAACTGAATAAACTTAAAGAAATCCACATCAAGAAATAATAAAATTAAAAAATTTAAAACAAAGACAAAATTTTGAAAGCAGTCAGAGGGAAAGCAGCCAAAAAAAAAATATATATATATTACCTTTGTAGGAACAACATATGATATTATCCTCATCTAAAACTATGAAAACCAGGGGATCCCTGGGTGGCGCAGCGGTTTGGCGCCTGCCTTTAGCCCAGGGCGCAATCCTGGAGACCCGGGATCGAATCCCACGTCAGGCTCCCGGTGCATGGAGCCTGCTTCTCCCTCTGCCTGTGTCTCTGCCTCTCTCTCTCTCTGATTATCATAAATAAATAAAAATTTAAAAAATAAAATAAAATAAAACTATGAAAACCAGAAAACAGTGATATGACATTTTTCAAATACTTAAAGAACTGTCAACTCCAAATATATTCTTCAGGGGTAGAAGAAAAAATAAAATATTTTCAGATAAGAAAATTAAGAGAATTTGTCATCAGCAGACTTATCCTCAAAGAATAAAGAAAAGTACTCCAAACAGAAAGTGACAGCAAGGTAAGACTTGAAACTCCAGAAAGGAAAGACAAACAAGGCAATGAGTGAAAATAATTTAAGCAGACCATTCTTTTCTTCATGATTTTTAAAAAATCACATTTGATTATTGAGGCAAAAATTATGACCATCTATTCAAAATATGTAGAGAAAATAAGATAATTGTATTCTTGAAGTTGAAAGATAAAGAGACCTAAATGAAATAAGGTTTCTATACTTCACTGGAAGTAGTAAAATGCCAAGACTAGTATATTTGTGCTAAGTTATATAGGTATATTATAATATCTAGAACAACTACTAAGAAAACTATAGAAAAAATATACTCAAAACCACAAAAAATTAAAATAGTATCCTAAAAATGGCCAAGTAACTCATAGGAGGGTGAGAAAAGAGAGAGGTGTGAGAATAAACAGAAAAACTATAGTAGAATTAAGCCTGGTCATATCAATAATTGCCTTCAATATAAATGATCCAAATACAGCAATTAGATGTAGATAAAAAAACATGACCTAACTACATGCTGTCTACAAGAAATTAACTTCAAAAACAACACAGGTAAGTTAAAAGTAAAAGGATGGAAAAAGATAACACCATGTAGACATGGATTTAAAAGAAAAATTCAGAGACAATTCTTTATTTATGCACTTATGATGTTCAAATACTCTAATATGTGGTGGGGCTCAGTGTTTGTGATATTGATCGATGACTACTGATTTGCAGAGTTTCTTAGCTCTTCCTGAACCAAATTACTGAGGTAGTAAGTCAAGATCTTACTAATATGTTTTTTATAAAACAGTAATAACTAGAAAATCATCTAGATAAGCACACTGATCTGAAATTGCTGGCAGGAGGTTGCTGGTCAGAAAAGCAGCCAAAGGTAAAGGAAACACATATGCAAGATCAGTTAGATTAATGAGGGCCCAGCCTCATGTTTTGCATTTAAAAGAGTTTTGATGCATTACAAAAATAGCAGCAATAGAAGAGGAACTACTAAAAAGATGATTTTTATCCTCAGTTTTATAGTGTGGCTTGTGGCTCTGTTCTTTTCAACATCTGTCAGTCTCTATCAATACATGCCTGCATAAAAATTCAGGCAATTATCATTTGAAAGGTTATAAAATAGTCCACACAGTGGAATTCACCTTCTCAGTTGTAGTTTGACAGCAAGGTTGATAAGTTAGATCCAAATAAAATTAGCCTTCAATAAGACGCTTTCACATTACTATAATAAACTTCCTGGCACATATTGTATCTTTTAGAGGACCAGAGACCTCACCCAAATGGACCAGAAACCCTCTAGACTAGCCCTGACAGCAGGCAGTAAGTACATTGAAATGCTTGAAGCCCGGCCGGGGGCGGGGTGGGGGGGTGGGGAGGGGTGGGGATTTATCCCTTGTCTTCACTTTTTCCCTTAGACCATTGTAGAAAAGTGAAGTTGTTGTTGTTGTTGTTGTTTTTAAACATAGATAAAGATATACTAGACTTTCTATATTTCAATCAATTCTAGGAAGTCCTGTGGGTTTTAGAACCAAGAGAGCTTCCCGGAACCTATAGAGAAATCCAGTGACTGCCCCCAACTCACATGTAAACTCCCATATAAAAACAGCCAGATGGTTGTCCCAGAACTAGGCATCCCATAACTTGATTAGAGGAGCCACAAGAGAGATCAGCATAATATTAGAGTGAAAATAAGGTATGATTCTCCTCCTACAGCCTTCCTGCAATGTTTCATGACCAATCACCATTTTTGTTAGAAATGCTCATTTAGATGTTCAGTCTGATTCCAACTTTTTTTTCACTCAGCCACATTCTGTTCCCTAGCCAGATGTAGAAAGAGACATGCTCTGTGAACAGAGTGATAAGTAAATTGATTTCATATTTCTAACATCAGATTATACTGTGACCTTGCGGGGGGCGGTGGGGTGGGGTGGGGGTGGGTATACAGTATGATGGGCTTAGATCATCTTTCCAGCATTTAAAATTTTCTTCCTTCAATTCAGTACAATTCTAGTCAGTTCAATTTCATAAACAGTTATTAGTCATTTGATGTGAAAGGAACCCTATAGTGCCAATAAAACCAGAGGAAGATGAAGCAGCTGTCAGTCTCATAAAGAAGTATATTAAATACAACATCACAAAGTAAATCTCTCTCTCCTTCCTTCCTTTTTTCCTTTTCCCTTTCCTTCCTTCTTTTTCTTTTCTTTTTTCCCACAGCTTCATTGAAATTTAACTGGTATATAACATTATATAAGATAAGGCATATAACACGATGTTTTGATATATGTAGATTGTGTATTTGATACACATACACATTTATTCATGAAATGATTATTACAACAGGGTTAATTTATCATATCCATCATCTCACAAAATGACCATTTTTTGCTTATGGTGAGACACTCGTTCCTGATGAACTGTCTTCCCAAAGAGATATTAACAAATATAAATATTGATTTCCACCTATCATTTCTCTAGCATCTTTCACTCACCAAAGACAACAGTGCCCTCCTAACAATAGATGTCATAAAAGCAGTCACCTTTGCAGAGACCTGAAGAGCGAGGAGGACTTTTTCAAGGTCACCATTTACTTTTCTGATGCACACAATGCAAGCACCAGCACCTCTGCTCTTTGGTAGAGGCATCTCTCATACTGCAGTTTTCTTCCACCAGCTATAATGCACTACTGGTGATTTTCATCTACTTCTATATGAAAACATGATAGAATGCACCTCTTCCCTGGGTTATTTCCATAGCTACTGTATTTATTATATTAATGTTTATCACTTGGATGTCATTTAATGAATGTCGGCAGGGGGGAGGGAGGGGATAGAATGTTCACTGGAAGAAGCTGTGCCATTAATTCAAATGGATGGTAAAGACAAGCGTGCACACTCACATGGCCATATGGGGGCTGTTTTAGGGCACTGAAGCAGTTAATTTTGTTTTAAAGACACAAGCTTAGATAAAATAGATCTTTTTGACTTTGTTGAGAATTGAAATTATAAAGCATGCAAGGCTTCAGATCAAAATGCCATATTATTCTCTCCTCCCTACCTTATCTGAAGAGTGTAATGCCCTTACAATGGCCTACTTCTTGAACTCTTTCCAATTTCAGATATTTCCTATCTCTTTTAATACCTCATTGCTTTTGCATCAATTACAGCCTGACCTAAAGCTGCACTGAAAGTGGAAGTGATATATAGTGGAATCCATTTAAATGAATTTCTGATGAAAGAATAAAACTGTTAAAAGAATAAATTTACTGCACACAAATTTATACAAATCCCATATATGCTGTGAAATCCTCTTAAATGAAAAACTGATGAAAGATTAAAATGTTAAATGAATTAAAATCTACCATACTGGTGAAATATAATGATGATTTGACCTACTAAATGAATGGCTGAAATGAAGATATAAATTTGAAGTACTCCAATGTATGTCAATTTTAAATGTGTGGTGAGCCAGCATAACACAAAAATATGGTTCTTGCTATTAAAGGAACACATTCTTTTTCAAACTAGCCATTATTTAGAAACACCTGTGTTGGTTCTTTGCATGATGAAAAAGCCAACTGTGACACACAGATAATATTATGCATTAACTTCTCCCTCTTTCCTAATCCTTTATCATTTGATGTCTTTAGGTTATATTTCAGTTTGCATATGGTACCTAAAGGGTGGATAAGAATTGGGACACTTCCATGGCCATTTCTACCCTTCAACAGGGGTCCTTACTAAAACAGCAGTTATATCTTGTTCACTGAATATACATTAGCCAAAAGCTAATATTAGGATATAAATTTTCAGGGAGACACAGGGAGTTAGCCAAGCAATTCCTATTAAAAATTACTACTCTAATTCCCAATTTAACATTAAAAAAAATAAAAATTCTGTTGTAAAGTTTCTAAGTACTTAAAATAAGTTTGCAAACTAGTTTCTTGGCTAGAAGAATTATAGGTTCCAACTCAGTGTAGGGCACAGGTGATATGTGTTTTGTTGGTAATAAACTTAAAGCCTTGGTCACTCAAAAATCATACTCTAATTAGGCACAACTGGAAGCCTTTGATCGTTGCCAGGAAAAACAAAAATGCGATTGCACTATGGAAAACTTCACCCAGCAGTCCTCTGACCTCAGTTCAGATTATGGTATTATAGCCATTTGCAATTAGAAGCCATGGCCAGGAAGAGGTTATTATCCCCACAGGCACCTCTGGTGGTGCCCAAATTTCTGGGCATATGGCCAAATGTGTGTGACCATTAATTCAAATGCATCTACTGACCAAAATAAATATATAATTTGTCTTAAAAGACCAAGAAGGGTGAGGTTTCTATGCTAATTAGGTCTGGCCAACCCTGAACCTGCTTCTAGGGAGAAATAGAAAGTTGCTTTTAGAGAGCTTTTGAATTTTTCATCAATCCTAGATATTCTTGAATGAGGAATTGTCTCAACCTTCAGTGGAATTCCTAACAAGCAGGGAACCTTAAGGCATGGCTGCAAATGATCTAGGGTGATCTGCAGTAGTAGTTGGCATAGCCTAGAATTAAATATCTTGGGTGCTGCAATATCCCTTAAATTTTTGTGATCTAAAAGGCCAGTTATTTTGCCTTTAGTAGATAATCTTGATGTAACTTGTCGACTGCAGTAGTTGCCACACCAGCTTCTACATGCCTTATGAACAAGAACTGAGTCCTGGTTTTCTTTGAAATTCTAAGGGAACACACAACACTCAATAAATGCTGGATTAAAACTGAAACTAAGGAGCAATTATACTGAGGCAGAAGTCCTAAGTGAACAAGATTTGGGGCTTTAGCACCCCCTGGGGGATGTCACAGTTAGCTTTCCTTATATTCTTTTTCATTTGTTCCAGAATATTTATGGAGTGCCTTTTATGAGGAGCTAAGTACTAGGAATGGAATATCTATCCTCAGGAGGCTTACTATCTGTTAAAAATGCTGAAAAGTGCTGACTAATTGGTGTCCAATGATTATTTATAGAACGATTATTACCAGGGCCTGTCAGAGGCATACAGATACAGTAGGAAATAAGGTATGGTTCCATCTAAGGGAGCACTGATGGGGAAGAGGCAGTTACAATTGCATATGAAAAGTGCTCCAAAAGGGATAAGTAAAGAATGGAAAGAAGGAAGTATGTATGACCTAAACTAAAACCTGAAGGATGAATAGAAGTAGGTAAAAAAAAAAAAAAAAAAAGCTGTATAAATAGGAGAGCTACACCTACCAGATGACTTCATTTTGTGGATCTATATGTTCCCATATTTGAATTAACAGGTTCTTCATTAACATGCACATGTTTTCAAATAAATAATATTCAACTTTACCAATTGTTTGACAGGTTTTGAATAACTGATGAAAATCCACGGCTTATTTCCTTATTATTTCTTTTTGTACATATGTCTACCAAGTAGGCCAGGGATTGCCATGAAAAATTGAATATTTATTGGTATTGCTATCATCAGTAATGTCATCCTAGGGGCTTAAAGACTTCGAATACTCACTAGAGTCAGAGTGAAAAAAAATTCTGATATCATGAAGTTAAAGTATAGTAAAAGTATATTAAATCACTATGGATAAAAATATCTATTTATATTCTTTAAATTGTAACTAAAAATAATGAAAATAATGAAAACACTAGATGACACTAAACTTGACATGAAAGACAACAAGTAAAATGTAAAAGGTTATTTTTGAAAGTTGTAAAGACTTATTTTTCTCAAGTCTTCCTTTGGTTTCTAATTTAAGTTAGGAATTAGAAAACCATGCACATCTCAAATTTCACATTACCAATCAAACTGTCAAACTTCCATTTTTGCATGCACTTAATCTTATCTAGACTGAGCCTGGGTATAAAATGAGATACAAGGGCTTATGAATATCTGGTCACCTAATGGTGACTTACACCTCTGTGTAACACCTCTGTGTTTATATGAGCTCTCTGCTGATCCATTTTGGAACCATCCACTGAAAATTCGCTATAAAGTAGAGTTTCTAGGGGAATGAGTCTCTGATCACTTTCATCAGAATCACCTATAGAGTTTGGATTTATGAAATACATATCCCATGCCAGGTCTACTGGATCACAGAGGGAAGGCTTGGGAAAGTGAGTTTTAACAACAACAAAATTAACAAAATTAATTTTAATGCACATTTCAGTTTTTTAAATAGGGAAACACAATAGAAGATAAGTCTCCAAATCATGAAATCCTGAAGTAAAGCCCAAAAACTCAATTTTCCTGTTGACTAAGATTATGACAGAATAACAGAAGAATTCGAAAGAAAAAAAAATCCCTGGTAGCATTTAGAGAGATTGCAGGGGATCACAATCATGATAGGAAGGGAGTTTTTTTTCTTTTTTTCTTTTTTGAACTAAGATGCAGCAGTGCTCAGGAGGAACTGGGGCTCCTTAAAATATGGTCAGCAACCGTGAGAATTCATTAGGGAAAATCAGTGAGCAAAAGGGCTAATGTTTGGAGTTTTGACAGGGATCACACAAGCCCTGAGGCAGGTACAACATAGATCCTCAACAAATTTTTTGTGGGATGAGTGGATGGATGGAAAGTCTGGGTCTCCTTTATAGTGTGTCTGTGGATTGAGAACTACAATAGTAGAGATTCTAAGAAAATAGAACTCTATTTTGATCACAAAGATATTCTGCAAATCTAACTGTGATTTACTGTTAAAACCCTTGCAAGTGTAATGTGCTAGATTGTCTTATAGAGCATTTTTCTGGAGACCTATAGAAGATACATCAAGTAATATGAGTGCTTTGTGCCAGCACCAATCTGAAGCAAGATTTCCAAGCATAAATAGACATCTGTGATCAATTTTTGCTTTATATGACAGTAACTATTGACAGAATTGATCAGATAGGCATCATTTCACCTATAGCTTCATCTAGAACTTTCCCTTGACAATGTGTTAAAGTTGAAAAGTTCTTGTCCTAAATATTTGGAGGAAAAGATGCTAATCCTTTTTTCCCCCAAAGATTTTATTTATTTATTTATTTATTTATTTATTTACTTACTTACTTACTTATTTATTTATTTTAGAGACAGAGAGTGAGAGAGAGACCATGAATGAGAGGAGGAACAGAAGGTGAAGGAGAGAGAATCTCAAGTGGACTCCACACTGAGCATGGAGCCGATCTCACAACCCTGAGATCATGACCTGAGCTGAAACCAAGAGTTAGACACTTAACCCACTGAGCCACTCAGGCACCCCAACAAGATGCTAATTTACCACTAATTCATTGTGCAAATTTGGACAGGCTATTGTATACCAATTAGTAAAACAAGAAAATTAGACTATTATACTAAAGGGCTAGGCCAGTTGTAATCAGTAACATGCTGGTAGTTAACAACTAGATCCCTGAGGGAGGGAAAAAAGCCCTTATTATTAGCACTTTCTAATTTACAGGAAGTAAAGACGCCCTTTGTAGCAAATTTCAAGCTATCAATATGATATCACTGAATGCAGAGTTGGGAAGAGATGCATACAATTCTTGCAAGCTGATAGAAGATAAAATTATATGTAACACAGTAATATTTTGTGTAATTACTCGTCAATCTGGAAATTTGGTTTCTCTTTTTTGCTCTTCTTCATTAATCTTTAGATTCCCAGAAGTGAAATTTCTGAGTCAAAGGATGTATGTCAACATTTCTAAGGCTCTTGATAAATATTGTCAAATTATGTCCCCAAAAAATCTGTACCAATTTATATACTCACAAACTGAGGAATGAGTATTTCATCATATTATTTGCAACATGGAGTGTTATTATTTTTAAAAGTTTTCTTAATTTGGTAACCTTTTTTTCTGAATTTATAGTTCTTAACTGGATAAGTTTTTAAGTATTCTAGTTAACAATTTGTATTTCTTTCTTTGAAAAATGTTCATAAACTTTGTCATTTGTCCATTGTAATTCCTAATGGATTTTTCTAATTAATTTTTATCAGTATTTTATAAGTTAAGTCTATAACTCTTTGTTAATATGTAGCAAATATATGATTATAAAGTTGTTTAATGTTCAAAAGTACTACATCTTTTATGATTAAATCTGTGGATCTTTTTCCCATTCCTTTACCAACTTTTCTTGTTTTCATTTTATGTTTAATTATTTAAACCATCTGAACTTACTTTGACCTGTAATAAGAGCAAAGGATTTACAATGTATTCCACCCCCCAAATTTAGTTAATTTCTCCCTATTTCTTTCAAAATCTCTCTCCTCTCAACCTGAGGTACAATGTCATCTTCATCAAATATTAAATTTTATATATGTAAAATTCTGGTTTTGCATTTTTATTTTTTTATTTGTTTTTTTAAAGATTTTATTTATTTATAAGAGACACACAGAGAGAGAGGCAGAGACGCAGGCAGAGGGAGAAGCAGGCCCCACGCCGGGAGCCAGACGCAGTACTCGATCCCGGGACTCCATGATCACGCCCCGGGCCAAAGGCAGGTGCTAAACCGCTGAGCCACCCAGGGATCCCCCATTTAGCGTTCTTATTGATCTATCCACCTACTCTCATGGGAGTACCTTTCAATTACAACATATGCCCCATTATAATTAATTTCAATATGTAGTACATAATTCTATGCTGCTTTCTTACATCTTTTAAAGTTATTTCTTCCAGATAACTTTGTAATGGTTTAGCCTGTTAAGAAAAGCCTAATGAGGGAATCCTGGGTAGCTCGGTGGTTGTGCATCTGCCTTCAGCTCAGGGCCCCACATCAGGCTCCCTGTGAGGAGACTGTTTCTCCCTCTGCCTGTGTCTCTGCCTCTCTCTGTGTCTCTCATGAATAAACAAAATTAAAATCTTAAAAAATAAATAAATTTATTTTTAAAAAAGCAAATGAACTTTTTATATCTATTATATTAAACGTATATAGTGTTTGTATCTTTGCAATGTAAAACAATTTAAGTCTTATTTTTATATTTCCTGGTAAATCCTGTAATTTTCTTTATGTATTTTGTTGAAACTATTAGTAGATATGTAATGCTTTTCATGCCACTGTAAACAGAATCTATTTTCATGTAGATATGTTTCAATCTACATATTTCATATATATTTCATTGCTGATAAGTAAAACAGTCATTGATTTTATACACTTTTCACTTAAACTTATTCACAATATATTTTTTAAAAATTAATCTTGAAGAGTTATATTTATACCATTATGTAAATGATGATATGTTCTCAGTTTTGCATCTTACTGCATTGAATAGGAATTTCAAAACAATAATAATTGTGAACATTCTTGTTTGCTTGCTTGCTCTTTTTTTTTTCTCTTTCTTTTCTTCTTTTTACTTGGAGAAAGTTGTCTATTATGTGCAATACGGAAATTCATCTATGTTTGCACCCTCAAGTATTTTATTGGCTCTCTAAGATGCATTTTCTTTGAGCTTAGAAGCATACTTCTATTTCTAATATTTTAAAGGTATTTTTGTTGTATTTTTAAGTACTTACTTTTAATTCATTAATTAAATTAAGTATTAAATTTTAACAGATAGATTTTTGGCATCTATTGATATGTTTTGGATACCAGTAAATAAAGAAAAAGGATTAAGTATTTATCTGTCTCTCCTACATGAACTATACCACTAAATAATCAAATAAAAGATCAGAGGACATTTCTCTGTATAGAAATAGTCTAGCTAATAAATAATAAATAAATAATAAATTAGAATTTCATAATTCTTCAAGCTCTAATGGAACAAGACACTGACCAACAAGTACTAATTTACATGATATGCAGAAGACCAAGGAATGTATTAAACTGTACCAAGGGGTAGCAATCAGCCTAATACATGCTCTGGAAAACTCTATAGGCAAACAACCTGATTATTTTAAACAAATAAATTGTAAGAACAAAAGAGGGGTGACTGGGTGGCTCAGGTGTTGTGCATCTGAATCTTGGTTTTGGCTTAGGTTTTGATCTCAGGATCCTAAGATGGAGCCCCATGTCAGGCTCCCTGCCCAGTGTGAAGTCTGTTTGAGAATCTTTCCCTCTCTCTCTCCCTTCCCCTCCATTCCTCTCTCTGCTTACTTGCTGTCTGTCCCTCAAATAAATAAATAAAATCTTTAAAAAAAATTAGAATAAGATATGGAAGGAGGAAGGAGGCTATGAGCCAAGGAGCCCAGGCAGCCCATAGAGAAAACAAGGAAACAGATTATCCCCTTCAGCAAAAATGCAAGCCTATTAACATTGTCATCTGAGCCCATTGAGACCCATTTCTGACTTCTGTCCTCAGAACTACAGGATAATAAATTTGTTTGCTTTAAACCACTAAATTTGTATTTCTTTTTTTATAGCAGCAAAAGACATTAATATAGTCTCTAATCACTCTCCGCTTTAAGATCATAATTATCTAAGAGAAGGATTATCTTTGATCCCAAAAAATAATTTGGTCCCATTATTTTTGGCCTGATTATTTACACAGATGCAGCAAGAGTCTTAATAAACCTCTTTGAGCTTGTTTTACCAACCTAGTGCCGTATAATATCAAGCAACCACTGAGAGTTTCCATAAGAAATCTGTGATTTGACATTTATAAACATCTCATTTGTTCTTCTAAGACTAAAGGACCGAATCCAAGAAAGTATCTACTCCAAATTCATGTGTAATACCTTATAAATTTAAGTGAATTCCTCTATTCTAAGTATCCTGAAACTTTTCAGGCCCACACCCTGCGAGGAAGTGACTATCTTACCACCTATAGGGCTGGAACCCTGTTAAGTCAATATTCCTAAGAAGACTTCATCGTCATTGGCTCTTATACATATAGAATTAACTCTAGTTCTTTAAAGGTGACTTGTAATATTTGATTAAATGTGTATTATTTTCAAAAATGACATTTCAAGCAGTGCCTGGGTGGCTCAGTTGTTTAAGCAGCTGCCTTAACTCAGGTCATGATCTCAGGCTCCTGTGATCTAGCCCCACATTGGGGGTGGGGGGGATGTCCCTATTCAGTGGGGAGTCTGCTTTCCCCTCTCCCTCTGCTCCTCCCCTCAACTTGTGCTCTCTCTCAATAAATAAATAAAACAATAAATAAATAAATAAATAAATAAATAAATAAAACATATTTTAAATGACATTTTAAGCAAGGCATTAGTTGTGTAATTGATTTGTCCAATTATAATTATGTAAAACAGGGGACAGATTTTTATTGAACCTGTACACATAACTATATCACTATCAAAAATAAAGACTAAGAGCTTTGGAATTCCAGGAAGTCAGTGAGAATATTATTTAAAATTTTTCATTTTAATTTACAAAAGCAGTATTTTACTAAATTATTGTGAGCCACAAATAGCTTTTAAAAAGATAGGACTTCCTCATCTATCCAGAAAATAGATAAATAAAACAACAATATTAGAAAAATTTACTACAATAATAATCCCATCATTTCATTTAGAGCTATTTAATTAATTTTTGATCTGCTTGATCTTACATCACTAGTTTCTTTTCTTTTTTTTTTTTTTAAAGATTTTTTATTTATTTATTCATGATAGTCACAGAGAGAGAGAGAGAGAGGCAGAGACACAGGCAGAGAGAGAAGCGGGCTCCATGCAGGGAGCCCGATGTGGGATTCGATCCCGGGTCTCCAGGATCGCGCCCTGGGCCAAAGGCAGGCGCCAAACCGCTGCGCCACCCAGGGATCCCACATCACTAGTTTCATTAAGCCAACTACTTTCAACAAAAAGCAGTCATGAAAATCCAGCCAGCCCCATCCACTGGTATAGTCTGAGAACAAACTTTTTCTGTAAAATCTCAGATAGTAAATGTTTTAAGGTTTTTCAAGCCAGGTGTTCTCTATTATAAGTATTCAATTCCATCATGGTAGCAAAAAATCAGCGAGAGACAAAACATAAATAACTGTGTATGACTGAATTTCAATAAAATTTTATTTATAGAAACAGAAAATGGATACTTTTGGCCAGCAGGCCATAGTTTACTGAACGTTGCTCTAAGCGATATAAGATCAGCTCTGATAGCAATAGTTTGAAGTACAGTCTTTTTCCTTGAGGCTCTGAAACTCTCCTTTATTGAAGACACAAAACTCTTCCCTATCATTTACAGCTGAGCCTCCATGCAAGATCTGTAGATGACAGAGAATTAATGACTTGGGTTAATTTATTACTCACAATTTTCAAGTGTGAAAATGTGATGAGGTTTCTAATATGAATAATGCAACTGACAGCACTATGACTATTTCTGTGACATGAAAAACAAACATGATAAAGCCATTTCAAAAAATAAGTCCTTAAAAATAACAACTGAGTTTTCAAATATGTCATTAAATGTTATACCTAGTTTATACAAATATAACAGTGATATAGCATACAACATATCCAAGAGATAATATACGTATAATATACAGAGAATATAGCAAGAATGTCAAGTAAGGAGATTCAGTAAGTCTGGAGTAGGGCCTAAATATGTGTAAAATGTCTTTGCTAAGTGTGATGTTCATCTTCAATTGAGGATCACTGGCCTAGATGATGCTAGCTTTTATTGAGTGTGGGATTTGATTTTGCTCTACTTATAAGCTACTGAGATATCCTGCTACTGTCTTGTGGATGCTGGCAGAAGACACAAGATTCCTTGGTCAAAAGCAAAGGACTTTACTACTCATATCACAGCAAGCACATAAACTCAAAATTGCCTTAGTTTCCCTAGTCCACAGATCCCACTGGGGTGACAGAGAGAGCCCAGATGGATTCTGTGCACATAGAGAGCTTACGTTACAGTCTGAGGAACACTGAGTTTCGGAAAATCCATTGCGTCTATAGAAAGCAGTAAGCAAGTCCTAATTTTTGTCTCAGAAAGAAACATTACTTCATCCCTCAAAGTTAATCATGAGAACATGGCCCTGAGAATTGGTGGAAGTGAAAGAGCACTCAGGGCCATGAAATCTTTGCATTCCCAGAAAGGCACACACGGCATGAGAAACCCTTGGACAACAGTCTTTTTCAACATATTCAAATGAAAAGAAGTAAGGCTGTGGTAAAGTAAACATTTTAAGTAAAAACTGCAATGTGACAAATAATGCTGTAATAGTGTTGTTGCTTCACATTATACATAAAGCAGCCTAGGACTCTGATAATTATAGAAAATCTGATAGACTAGAATAAACGTTGCCTTGTTTTATGTGTTCTAGATACCTTTTTAAATGAAAAAAAATGTTTTTTGAGTTTAAAAAAATCTGATAGACTATTTCATAAGAAATTTGATCAGTGCTTCATATATTTTGGAAACCAAAACACTGACAAATTCCTAGAGACTTCAAAGAAAGCATTATAATTTCTGAAATATTTATATTAACATTTTACCTTTGTAAACTTAACCTCGGGAAGACTGAATGTCTCTTCTAATTTGACAGCTTTTCCCACACAACTCTTATAACAGGGTAGCAAAAAGAACTAATTAGTTCTAGCATCTTTTATCAGCAAAAGAACAAATCTCTGGGAAATCCCAAAGATAGTTTGGGAGTAAAAGATATGCTGAAATTTTTATTGTATTTTTTTCTACATTTAAGATCTGAATTTGTGAGGCAAAAATCAAAATAGTTAAGAGGAAATCTGGGGCACTCACTTAGTTACCTATTTAAGTACTGTGACAACAAAACATTTAAAAATAAACATGGAAAGTCAGATGCATGTAGAAACCTTAGCTCTTTCACAAGTGAGGAGCCTTTGTTCCTCCTCTTTTTCATTTTACATAATAGAGAAATAAGTCAATGAAAAGAACAGAAAACTATTTTAATAAAATACAGAATCTCTGCTGATTTATATGGACTACACAGAGGTAAAGAATACCTTTCATATCGTAGGTGAAGACAATCACTAAGCCAAGGAAGCAAACTCACTGAGTAAGATTTGCTAAAACTGTAACATAGTTCATAGCTATTCAGATGCAAGTATTATATATCCTAAGCCAAGACCAAAAAAAAACCACTTTACAAATTTCAGTCTTCTTTATGTTTTTTCATATTGTGAAGTAAACTAATGTTTTACCTTGGACAGATCTCAGAAAGTTTGTGAGGTAATAACTTATTTCATAGTAGATAGTATTTATGTTTTTATATTATGCATTCATCTTTGTGATCTTAAAATAGATAAATAAATATTTTTAAAATTTCTGTTTTGGGATGTCTGTGTTGCTCAGTGGTTAAGCATCTGCCTTCGGCTCAGGGTGTGATCCTGGAGTCGTGGAATTGAGTCCCACACCAGGCTCCCTGCATGAAGCCTGCTTCTCCCTCTGCCTGTGTCTCTGCCTCTCTCTGTGTCTCTCATGAATAAATAAATAAAATCTTTAAAAATATATTTTTAAAATTTCTGTTTTAATTGCTAACATGGTAAATATTGATATTTATAACTCACATAAGCTAAAGCTCCTGGGATCTTCAGTGAGTCTCAGTGAAATGGGTTCAGGAAACAGAAAAAAGAAAAAAAAGCCTGAAAACTGTTACTTTAAAACAAAAACACTCTTTCTATAAAGTATGCATAGTTACATTTCTCTGTTATCATTGCTCCCAGTGTAGTTTCAATCACTCATATTAATTAAACTGTTTAACAAATAATCACAGAGAAAATTGGGATGGAGGTTGGCTCATTAATAACTCTGTCATATGTAAGCATTTTAGCAGATGAGTAAAGCACATGGACATACAACTTTCTAACATCACACAATTATCTTAGATACTTTCTTAAAATGGCAAAAATGAACACAACCATTAACAGGCACCAAAAATACAGCTTCTCCATAACATATACAAATGAGAATAAAGTATATAACTTAAAATATGCTTAGTAACCAATAACTATGTTACTTAGACATTTTCTAGGCCTTCAATGATTATGCTCTCAATTTGGTATCAATCCAAAATTTAAGTTAGCTACAGATATTAAAAAATGTCTTCAAGTGTCATATTATAAAACATAATTACTGTCAAAATAAATTGTCAGAAAAATTAAGTGAATGCAAATTTACTTTTTTCATAATCTTAAACCTTATGTAATAGTAATATGGATTTTGTGATCAGTAAAAGGAAAAGCATAGAAAATACAAACCTAAATAGAATAAAATACATGCTTATGTTTTACTTTACTTAACACTGATAAATCAAAGAAGGCATACCTCTATTTATTAAGCCAAAATTATTGATCTAGTCTCATTTAGAAAAGATTCACCTTTATTATGTAAACTTGAATTCTTAAAGTATTTTAAGTTAGTTTCTATAGAATTTTTAAAGTCATATATGCGTAAAGTACTAGAAGTTTAAAATGTATTATTTTCCTAAGAATTTTAGCAATGCTCAATTTTTAGTATGCTAATAATTTAATCAGAATAAAGCTCCTTTAAGAGACTTTTTTAAAATTTAAATTTATTTATTTATTTTTAAAGATTTTATTTATTTATTCATGAGAGACACAGAGAGAGGCAGAGACACAGGCAGAGGGAGAAGCAGGCTCCATGCAGGGAGCCCGATGTGGGACTCGATCCCACGACTCCAGGATCACACCCTGAGCCGAAGGCAGATGCTTAACTGCTGAGCCACCCAGGCATCACAAGAAATTATAAGATTTCTGAGAAACAGAAATCAAATCTCAAGTGAGTGATAAAGTCTCCTTTCTGTAAGTGAAATCCATTGTCTGTTCCTCTGAAAATGCATCATTTCCATTCAGTTGTAAGAAGATCCAATTAAAGTTATATTACCTAAAGATATCTAAAAACTAGTAGCTCATATAAATAGTCTAAAACAAAAATATTAATTTGAATGAAACTTGTTTATTTACTATATTATGGTGGAAATGCTAGCTGCTTGAACAAACATCCATATGTCAGTGTTAACAATATAAAATCTTATTTCTCGGGCATAGAAAATTCTGATGCTTTGGGCAGCTTTCATGGCTATCTCTTCAAGTGTTGACTCACAGATCTGAGTTCCCTCCATTATGTGTTTTTTACCATTTGGGAGTTTTTCACTTTCAGACACACAGAGCAAGCAAATGAAGGTTCTCATAGGAGGTTTTAGGCACTAAGTCTAAAGTTGACTTTCAACACTTACATTCACATTATTTTTATTTAAACTAGGCACATGGCCCTAACTCAACTGCAAAGAATGCTAAACAATGTGTTCATCAAGTGTGTATAGAAAAAGAAACAGATTTCTGAGTAGCTAGCCAGTCACTTCCATAATCATGATCACTGATTTAATTAACTTTCAGTCAAAAACAGTTCCTTGTAAACCATGAAAATTGATTTCTTTTTTGAATCCTTTTAATTTCTTATCGCTAATAATTTCTAGTCAATGGAAAATTGCCCAAGTCCTTGACTCCTTGTCACTCTGAAGACCCAATTTGGAAGACTATTAACAGAACAAAAGCTATAACACATTCAGAAGAGGACAATCACATGGAAATAAATGAGCAATGGAGCCAACAGGGGTATCAATGTGTTTTTCAATGCTTCATGCATCATCAGCTGTTTATTTCAATACTTTGTATGTCATCAGCACTTTGTCTGACAGCTCCATTTGTTCACTTTTCATACTCCTTTTGAGTAAACAGCACATATAATAGTTCCATTTTAGAACAGCACATTAATCTTCCCTTGTTAAGGGATGACTTGTCCTCACACTTATCATCACACCTCTCTTGTGATATGACATCATCTCCTCATTTACTGAGATAAATGCCAAACAACAAAAATCACACAAGCATTTGAATTTCTACATTTGTCTATTTGATTTGCAGCACAACTTAAAAATATACGCAAGGGAGGAAACTAGTCATTGATGAAGCTTTTTTTATTGGCATTTTTGTATTTTCCATACAGTCTGTACTCAATATTGAGACTCTAACAGATCTAAGCCAATTGGGTAGATTGCCCAGTAGGTTAAATCAAGCAATGCCAGAAAAGCAAAACACACATACCCATATACAGCAACAGTCTTCTTTGCCCTTCAATATCCATGGGGAGCCTGTCTTCTGGAGCACTGAGTAATCACACCACAAGTCAATTGCTGTATTTAAAGCAGTTCTGGAAGTTCTCCTTATAGAAAACAAGCCATGAAAGTTGATTCATTTGTAAATAACTCAAATAAAAATATGAGTTAAATCCTACCTAGGAGGTAATGTAGACAGATTAAAAAAATAGCGTTTGTGTGCTGAGAAAGCGCATTCAGTAATCATGTTTCACCCCAAGTTAGGTACTGTCATTAAATTCCTAATCAAATTATTTTTTAATTTACTATAATGCTCTGAAAAAGTTACCTCAACACTAGCTCTCATCCTTTCTGTTTGTGATCTCAGCTTGGAATTTGACTATTGGAAAATACAGGGGATAGTTGCTGAGTTTGGGATTATAACACCTCATTGTGAAAGATATATTGAAACTGAAAAACACAGTTAACTTAATGAAATGAACTGGTTTCCATATAAGAAGTTGATATAATAAAAACTTATACTTTGGAATAAAAATCATATAGGGTATTTACTGTTTACTTTTCATCCATAATAAATATGGGGTATAAAGACTTAGAAAAGTAGAAAAGTAGAAAAAAAAAAAACACAAAATAGCCACAAATAAAGGAATGAATAAATTGTGGTATGTTCAAACAATAAAATACTATAAAACAGAGAAAAGGAATAAAATACAGCTACACTTATCAATGTGGAGGATTTTCATGAACATAAATGTTAAAGGAAAAAAGGCAAGTTAACAAAGAACACATTGATGAGGTTAGTTATGAGGTTAGTTATATAAGCTCTTAAAACGTACAGGAGAGTATGATTACATGTTGCTTAAGGATATATGTAGTTAATGTGTTGCAGGTGCATGGGAAGGTAAACACGAGTGGCTCCCTGAGGAAGCAAAGAAGAAAGTGGGCCATAATCAGAGAGGAAAACACAGAGGATTTCAAATACACAGATAAAAATCTAGTGTGATAAGAAATATTTATATTTGATCTTTGTCCACAGTTCCTGATACAGATTTTCTAAAACCTTTGTAATTTCCTTAGTGATAGGGATATTAGGAGTATCTTTTGTAAATCATAAAAATCTTTCAAGCAAACCAGAGTTAATGCTAAGAAGGTGACTCTTGGTATGCCTTTTTAAAAAAAAAAAAAAAAGATTTTATTTATCTATTCAGGAGAGAGAGAGACAGAGAGAGAGAGAGGCAGAGACATAGGCAGAGGAAGAAGTAGGCTCCCTGTGGGGAACCCGATGTGGGACTTGATCCAGGATTCCAGGATCATAACCTGAGCCAAAGGCACCCAGGTGCTCCTCTTGGAGCCCTTACACAGCTTTAGGATAGGGACTGGTTGCCAGAGATTCCAACCATGTGATTAGAGAGTTGAAGCTTTCAGCCCCACCCTTGGACGTGGAGATTTGGTTCATCGCCTTTGAAGACTGATTTAGTCAACCAAACCTACATAACAGAACCTCTAAAAACCTGTAAACAATGGGGTTCAAGAACTTCCAGGTTGGTTGAACACATAAAAGTGCTAGGAGGGTGACATACATGGAGAGGGCATGGAGGTTTTGTGCCTTTTCTCCTATACTTTGCCATCTCTCCCATTTGGCTGTTACTGAGTTCTATCTTATAATAAACTAATAATAGTATTTTCCCCTGCATTTTGTGAGCTCTTCTAGCAAATTATCAAACTGTGAAAGGGTTGAATTTTTAACTAGATGCTCAGAAGTACAGATGGAAATCTGAGACTTGCCACTGGCATTTGAAATGGAATAGTCTTGGGGGACTTAACCTTTAACCTGTGAGGTAAGTGCCAAATCTGAGTAGTCAATGACAGAATTGGGTTGAATTGTAGAATATTCAGGTAACATACAGAAAATTGGAGAATTGATCGCCAAATAGAAGAAAAAATCCACACATTTGATGTCAGAGGTTTAGTGAGTAGAAACAGTATCACGTCTAGCTAAGAAGAAAAGGCATTCACACCTAAAAAAGTAGATGACAATACAAAATTACAAATGTATATATTCCAAATGAATCTTACTAATAATATTTCTGGGGTCTCTGGGAAATTTTTCATGAAGAAGATAAATTATCTTATTATCAAGAGGAAGATAAAGTAGTGAGAGGACTAAGAATGTGATCTATGTCCATTCAATCATAATGTTTATCCTCCTGCTCAAATGTCATCTCCATGAGGGTAAGATCATCTGTTGTATTCAGTACTGAATCCTTAGTCACTGGCACAAGTAATCTCTACATAGAATGACTTTGATGGAAGGAAGACTGGCATTCTCTAACTTCCAGGATACTAAACATAGAGAGCACATAGACATATTGACAGGTTAGTAATGTACTTTACACAACGCTCATCAACTTCATGGAACTTTTTCCTCCAGAAGACATAAACAGTAGATATTTTGGGTTTAACATTTGTAGCTGATAGATCAATAATGGATTAGAAAGATAATTTAATTCTATTTATTAAGAACAGAGTAGAGACACCAGAAAAAAACCCACATTTATATAGTCAATCAATGACAAAGGAGGCAAGAATATACAATAAGGAAAAGATAGTCTTTTCAGTCAGTGGTGCTGGGAAAACTGGACAGCTAAATGTAAAATAATGAAACTGGATTACTTTCTAACACCATACACAAAAATACACTCAAAGTGGATTAAAGACCTAAATGTGAGATGTGTAACCTTAAAAATCCTAGAGGATAACACAAGCAGTAATTTCTTTGACATTGACCATGGCAACATTTTTTCTAGATATGTCTTCTAAGGCAAAGGAAACAAAAGCAAAAATAAACTATCGGGACTATACCAAAATAAAAAGCTTTTGCACAACAAAAGAAACGATCAAGAAAACAAAAGGACAACCTACAGAGGGTGCCTGGCTGGCTCAGGTGGTAGAGCATATGCTCTTGATCTCAGGGTTGTGAGTTTGAACTACATTGGGCATGGAGCCTATTTACAAAAAAGAAGAGAAAGAAAAGAAAAGAAAAGAAAAAAAAGAAAAGAAAAGAAAAGAAAAGAAAAGAAAAGAAAAGAAAAGAAGAAAGAGAGAGAGAAAGAAGAAAGAAAGAAAGAAAGAAAGAAAGAGAAGAAAGAAAGAAAGAAAGAAGAAAGAAAGAGAAAAAAGAAAGAAAGAAAAGAAAGAAAGAAAGAAAGAAAGAAAGAAAGAAAGAAAGAAAGAAAGAAGAAAGACCTACTAAATGGGAGAAGATATTTTCAAATTATGCATCTGATAAAGGGTTAAGATTCAAAATATATAAAGAACTCATACAACTTAATAGCAAAACAAAGCAAAACAATCCAATTACAAAATGGGTGGAGGACCTGAACAGACATTTTTCCAAAGAAGGCATACATATGGCCAATAGACACATGAAAAGATGTTCAACATCACTCATTATCCTAGAAATGCAAATCAAAACCACAATGAGATATCACCTCATACCTGTCAGCACGATTAAAATTAAAAACACGAGAAACAGCAAGTGTTGGTGAGAATGTGGGAAAAGGAAATCCTTGTGCACTGTTGCAGGGAATGCAAACTGGTACAGTCACTGTAGAAAACAGTATGGAGGGTCCTCAAAAAATTAAAAATAGAACTACCATATGACCCAATAACTGCATCCTGTTGCATATTTACCCAAGGAAAACAAAAACACTATCTCAAAAAGATATATGTACCCCTATGTTTATTGCAGCATTATTTATAATAGCCCAAACAAGAAAGTAACCTGAGTGTCCAGTAGATGAATGGATAAAGAAAATGTGGCATACACACACACACGATGGAATATTACACAACCATTAAAAAGGATGAAATCATACCATGTGAGACAACATAGATAGACCTAAAGGGTATTATGCAAAGTGTAATAAGTCGGACTGAGAAAGACATATATCGTATGATTCCACTTATAAATGGAATCTTTAAAAAATAAACAATCCAACACAAAGCAGAATCAGAGCTATAAATACAGAGAACAAATCGATGGTTCCCAAAGAGGGGGAGTTTGGCAAAATAGGTGAAGGGGAGAGGGAGATATAGGCCTCCAGTTATGGAATGAGTAAGTTATGGAAATAAAAAGCAGAGTATAAGAAATAGAGTCAATAATATCATAACAGTGATGTATTGGAACAGATGGGAGCAATACTTGTAGTGAACATAGCATAATGTGTAAACTTGTCATATCACTCATTTGTACACCTGAACCTAATGTAATATTGTGGGTCAACTATACTCAAATTTAAAAAAAGGGAGGGTGGATCTTTTAAGAGTATATCTGAAAAGGCAATTATTTTGATACCTTGAAGTAACATTTGATGCTCCTATAAAAAAATTAAAATTAAATGACAATATATATCATATCTTCTTTATCTATTCATCTGTCAATGGACACAAAAGCTGCTTTCATAATTTGTCTATTGTAAATAATGTTGCAATAAACATAGGGGTGCATGCATCCCTTTGAATTAATGATTTTGTATGTTGGAGGGTAAATACCCAGTAGCATGATTAATGGATCATAAAGCAGTTCTATTTTTAACTTCTTATTTAAAGATTTTATTTATTTGAGAGAGAGAATGAGAGAAGGGGAGGAACAGAGGGAGAAGGACAAACAGACTCTATGCTGAGCATGGAGCCAGATGCAGGGTTTAATCCCATGACCCTGAGACCATGAGCTGAGCTGAAACAACAAGTCCAGACTTAATGGCCTGAGCCATCCAGGTGCCTCTATTTTTAACTATCTGTGAAGTCTTCATACTGAGTAATGTACAGAATTGGTGAGTCACTATTAATTGTACATTATTTCTGTAAACCTGAAACTAATATAATGCTCTATGTTAACTATACTAGAATTAAAATTTTTAAAAAAACTTAAAAAATGGAATGACAATAACAAAATCGGGACCATTTCAACCATTAATGTCAAAAGTACTGAATTGAGAATTAGGAAGCCAAAAATAAGATTTCCTACTTTATACTCATTGTTCTTGAAGTGAGTTGGAAAAAAAGAGCACAAACAGAAAATATTGACATATTTTAAAAAGTCCTATGTGTCTGAAGGAGAAAAAGTAGGCCTCAGAATCATTTGCAGGCTCTGCATTAAAAGATCAAATAAAAAGTGAGAGATCTAAAATGACCTGGCCAAGTTGTGTCCATAGGATGCCCAAGGAACCAGATGGTATGAAGTATTAAGTCAAACAACTACAAATTCAATAAAAAATCAATCTGGTATAAGCTTATTTGTGGGCTTTTTCATCTCCTTTCACTATCATTCTACCAACACACAGATCTGAAATTCCATGCACTTGAGAAATAAAAGATTTAATATGTATAAAACAGGACTGACTACCATGTACTATGTTCTCAATAAGTACTCAATACTTTGCTAAAATAGTATTATTAATAATTATTTTTGTTACTGGATTTGGAAAAAAATTTTAAAAATATTTTATTTAAATCCAATTTGCCAACATATAGTATAACACCCAGTGCTCATTCCATCAAGTGCCCTCCTTAGTGCCCATCACCCAGTTACCCCATCCCCCCACCCTCCTCTCCTCTGCAACCTTTTGTTTGTTTCCCAGAATTAGAAGTGTCTCATGGTTTGTCTTCCTCTCTAATTTTTCCCCACTCAGTTTCCTTCCTTTCCCTTATAGTTCTTTTCACTATTTCTTTTTTTTTCTTTTCACTATTTCTTATATTCCATATATGAGTGAAACCATATGATGATTGTCTTTTTCCGACTTATTTCACTCAGCATAATAAAGCACATCACATCAAAGCTCCAGCTCCATCCACATCAAAGCAAAGATATACATATACATATATATATATATATATATATATATATATATATAAAGATTTAATTATTTATTCATGAGAAACACACAGAGAGAGAGAGAGAGAGGCAGAGACACAGGCAGAGGGAGAAGCAGGCTCCACTCAGGGAGCCTGATGTGGGACTTGATCCCGGGACTCCAGGATCATGCCCTGGGCTGAAGGCAGGCGCTAAACTGCTGAGCCACCCAGGGATCCCCTATCTTCTTTATCCATTCATCTGCTGAAGGACATTATGGCTCTTTCTGCAGTTTGGCTATTGTGGACATTGCTGCTATGAACGTTGGGGTGCAGGTGTCCCAGCATTTCACTATATCTGTATCTTTGGTGTAAATCCTCAGTAGTGCAGTTGCTGGGCCGTAGGGTAGCTCTATTTCTAACTTCTTGTGGACCCTCCACACTGTTTTCCAGAGTGTCTGTACCAATTTTCATTCCCACCAACAATGCAAGAGGTTTCCCTTTCTCCACATCTTTGCCTTAATTTTAGGCATTCTCACTGATGTGAGGTGGTATCTCATTATAGTTTTGATTTGTATTTCCCTGATGGCAAGCAATGTGGAGCATTTTTTGTGTGTGTGCTTGTTGGACATGTGTAAGTCTTCTTTGGAGAAATGTCTGTTCATGTCTTCTGCCCATTTCATGACTGGATTGTTTGCTTCTTGGGTGTCGAGTTTGATAAGTTCTTTCTAGCTCTGGATACTAACCTTTTATCTGATATGTTGTTTGCAAATATCTTCTCCCATTCTGTAGGTTGTCTTTTAGTTTTGTTGATTGTTTCCTTTGCTGTGCAGAGCTTTTTATCTTGATGATGGAAAAAAATTGATTGCATTCATGAAGGCTCCTTCAATGCCATCTTATTTTAATTATGGCTTCACATTACCTTAAATAAAATTCTACCCCCTACTCAGTATCCTTGTGAGGGGTTCTAGCATCAGAATACACTAACCCCAAGAAAATCCAAAGCACACATGATGATGGTGATTTCTACCACACTTCTGGTGTGAAGAAGAAATAGAACTTCTGTAATCTGGTCAATGTTCAGTTCCCCAATGTGTATTCTTTGGCTTCTGTTGGTGACACTCTCTGCTAATTTGCTTCTATTTATACCATCTTCATCAAATATAGGACTAGCAGAGAGTTGGAGCTGGGAAGGGGTGATGGAAGAAACAAATGTATGAAACCTTTCACAATGGCTTCACATTACCAGTACTGGTAAGATGTTTGTTATCAGACTAAAAAAAAAAAAAAAAAAAAAGCAGAAATATTCATGTACCAATTGGAAGATCCGAAGCCTCGTCCAAACTTTACAACTATCTGAGTGACCCTGGGACAAGTTACTTAACTTCTATGACTACAACAATATGTTCAAATTAGAAAATCTTCCAAATCCCTTTTAGTTCAAAATTCTATGATTCACTGGCCCTGAATTTTCCAGGATACTCAAGAAGCACCTATAAAGAAAGAGCAAGGAGCTCTTTCTCCTCTCTCATCATACTCTCATTTCTAACATGTGCTACTGCTCTCTAATTTTTTTAATGGAAACCTCTGGCAAAGCCAATGATTCATCCATTACTCACCATGAACAAAAAAGGCCATATTTGTTTTCCGACCTCTAGAAATATTTGAATAAACATGTTGTATGTTGAGAAGAATGCTGAACCTGGAAGATCTGGGTCCAACCTCTGATTCTACCACTTACCAGCAGTTAAAACAATATCAGTAAAAACAATATCAAATCTACAGGATTGACAGTTATCCTGGAGATTCATGTCTTTGATTTCATTTACTTTACAGAAGACTAAACACATCCTGTAAGACTAAAGATACATACTGCTGGAATTATGATGGAAACTTAGGGTTTTTTTTCTCAGTACTTTGAAACCAATGGGCAAGGAAAAAAATTAGCAACAAAAATGTTCTTCAAATAAAATCCAACGTGCAACTTCAATATATGATCAGAGTGATGCCAGGGCCTAAAGGACTTCCACTGGACTTCTTCCTTCCCACCCTCAGAGCAGTAACAAGTCAGTCCTAGAACTTCCAAGCCCCTCCTCAAAGTGGTCATCACCTGGGAGCACAGCAGCAGTGCAGGATCTCATGCCCCACACCAGGCTACCTGAATAGAATCTACCATGTGAGGAGATCCCCAGGTGGTATATGTGCATAATATACTTGAGAAGCACTGACCTAGAATACAATTTAAAAACCACTGAGTTACCCCATGCTGCTCCCCCTAATTAACATCTCTGATTTAACTTTCTTATTGCCTATATCATAGTACTGTTGAGAACATGAGTGTGAACTCATTTTGCAAACAAAAGGTACTCTTATTTGTTCCAAGTTTCTGGAAGTTTCTGCTACCTTTCTTCTTTGTTCCAGTTAAAATCTGCTTAAAATTCCCATGGGAAAAATAATTTTGCTATGTGGAAACATAGCAAAAGTATCCCTGTGTCTCAACAGATATTCCATAGGAAAAATGTTTGATTTGATAATATAATTTTTTTTTGATAATATAATTTTTATACAATAATCCCATGTGTGCTCTTTCTCCAACTGCTTCTAATGTAAGTCACTTTCATTGATTGAAATATTTTATTGTATACTGTTTTCATTGTATACTGGGTGAGCTGTATTTGGTAAGTTAATAAGTACTTTATCCAGCTATCAAACTTAAATCCTTTTAAATCCTCTTAAACCCATGTAGCACATCCTACTTCAAATATTTGAAGTTAGTGAAGTAAAATCCACTTTAGAATTGAATATAGCCAAACAAAATATAGAATAAAAAGTGTTAATAACTAATAAACACTCAAGTAAATATACTGAATGAAAGAAATTTGAAGAAATAGAGTACAAACAGGTTCAACATTTCCCTCTCCTATCCCTTTCTACTTTAATCACTTGTTTTTATCTGAAAATTCACTTGAAAGAGGCAACTCTTTAAAGGTTGATTTTTCCAAGTGATAATGTGATACGTAGCAATATATTTATTTTGACAAGTTTCCAAAAAGCTCAAAACATGCAGTTAACCTGAGGTTGTCATGAAGAGATTTGACACATTATGCTTTTCTTGAATGTGTCCTGTCTAGTTATTTAGGAAGAAAACTAATTTCTATAACTGAGCTATGAAATGGTTAGAATATCTCTTGATTTTTTTTCTTAATTATAAGAGACATCATTAGAATACTTAGAAACAAAGAGTATTAGAATGTGGATAAGTTTTTCTCTTTTTTTTCTTTCTCTTCCAATATAAACTCTACAGATAGATGCATCTACTGGGAGGAAAAGGAAGAAAGGAAAACTGATTCACAGGCACCTGGGTGGCTCAGTCAATTAAGCATCAGCCTTTGCCTCAGGTCATGATCTCAGGGCCCTGGGATGGAGCCAGGAGCCCAGCACCTGGCTCTCTGCTCAGTGGGGAGCCTGCTTTTCCCTCTCCTTCTGCCTGCCCCTCCTCCTGCTTGTGCTTTCTTTCACTCTGTCAAATAAATAAATAAAATCTTTACAAAAACAAAAGAAAGAAAAACTGATTCATATCCATATTGAAATTTTTCTGGTTAATGCAAAATATGTGACATTTCCAATCACCCATATATTACACTGAATCATGTAATTTTAGATTCTTAGAAATTACTCTTACACATACCACACCCACACCTTATTTTTTCTCCAACCTGTTTTAATTTCCTTCCCCTTTTCTTTATATTATTCTATTTTTATTTTTTGCTTTCATATTCTCTTTTTATAGTGCTCTAGAATTTTTTAAAAACAATATTAAAGTAGCATTGAGTTTGTGAATTTAGGATCCTGGAGATGCACAGAGGCAGAGGGTAAATTTATTTAAGTAATATCATATAGAACAAACTTTTTAAAAAACTATATATTTGCTTATATACATACCATACAGAAGATGCAAGGAGTGAGATATTCATTTTTATATTGTTCTTAAAGAGTATACATTTATAAAGCTGTATAGAACTTGTTTTCTAGGGTTCAGAACCATGAAAATAGTATTCTAAACTCTTAAATACAATATATTTGTTCTTCATAGATATTTTATCCAAATATCCAAATTTAACTCAAATTTAAAATAATTATTAGCCTATTAAGTTGTTATTAAAATTTATTTATTTAAGTAATCTCTACAACCCATGTGGGGCTCAGACTCAAATCCTTGAGATCAAGAGTCCCATGCTCTTCCAACTGAGCTGGACAGGCACCCCTAGCCTATTAAGACATTAAGTGGCTAATACCATCACACTCAGAGAGAACAAAGAAATATAGGCCTACATAGGCATTCATCATTTAAGTTACTCTTGGTCATCTTTAGCATCATGGCAGTTAGGAATTCCAGGTAAGACGGGGCCTTCAAAGTAGATAACACTGATTCTACCACCTGCAGTCTGCACAGTTTGAAGAAGAAAATAACACAGAAGCACCCCCTTGGGTTTAGTTTTAAAAACAATATTGACACTGAGGGGGGGCACTTGACGGGATGAGCACTGGGTGTTATCTATATGTTGGCAAGTCAAACTTCAATAAAATATATATATTAATAAAAAATAAAAATAAATAAAAACAACATTGACTGGAAATAATAAGGAACTATCAGTGTTCCAGAACTTAAGAATGTAGAGTAGCCTGATGCTGTTTGACAATAAACTGTGTGGTCTAATTGGAGGAATGCAAAATTTACTCAGAAAAGAATTTGCTAATAATTTTTTTTCAAATAATATGACTTAGGATTTTTTTCTACTTAAAAAATAAAAAAAACATAAGCATTCTACTTTATATTCAATGAGAAATACAAAAGTATATAAAAACATATATGTATATAAAGAAGAAAAATGAAATTCACCCATAAATCACCATCAGAGATAACAATTGTTAATATATTTTTTTCTTCTTACCATGTATTTGTGTATGGATATATGGAGATATGCATACGTATATACATAGTATGTACAGGTACATGTATATATTCGTGGCTATATATCTATGTATATATTCGTGGCTAATTTAACAAATTAGGATGTCTCTAAATATACAATATTGCAATCTTTTAAATACAAAAGCCTAAGCATTTCTCATATCATAAAACAATCTCCAAAAATGGTTTTTAATACAGTGTATTCATTGAATAGCAATTAACTTAACCAGATAATTAAATATTATTTTTCAAACTCTTTTATTGAAATATAGTTGATAAACAATGTTACATTAGTTTCAGGTGTGCAATATAGTGATTTGACAAGTTTATATGTAGTGCTAGGCTCACCACAAGTGTAGCTACCATCTGTCACCATGCAATGCTATTACAAAACCACTGACTATATTCTCCACGCTGTACTTTTCATCTCTATGACTTATTCATTCCATAACTGTAACCATGCATCTCCCATTCCCCTTTACCCATTTTTCCCCATTACCCCTCCCTCACCTTTGGCAACCATCAGTTTGGTCTCTATATTTAAGTGTCTGTTTCTGCTTTTTGTTTATTAATTTGTTTTGTGTTTTGATTCTACATATAAATGAACTCATATGTTATTTGTCTTTCTAAGTCTGAATTATTTCACTTAGCATATTATCCTCTAGGTCCATCCATGTTGTCATGAATGGCGAGATCTGACCCTTTTTTATATGGCTGAGTAATATTATATTATATATAATTATATATTGTTATAGCATATGTTATATTATCATACATTGTATATTGTATATAATAATATTATACAATACATTTCTAATGTTGTGGTATATATACACATCTTCTTTATCCATTCATCTATCAATAGAGACTTAGGTTACTTCCTTGTCTTGTCTATTGGAAATAAGATTGTAATAAACATAGGAGTGCATATGTCTTTTCAAATTAATGTTTGTATTTTCTTTGGCTAAATATCCAGTAGTAAAATTACTGGATCATATGATGCTTCTATTTTTAATTTTTTGAGGAACTTCCATGTTTGAGCAGTGACTATCCCAATTTGCATTCTCACTGACATGCACAAGGGTTTCTTTTCTTCCACATCCTCACCAACACTTGTCATTTCTTGTCTTTTTGATTCTAGCCATTTGGACAGGTAAAGTGATATTTCATACTTTTGATTCATATTTCCCTGATGATGAGTGATGTTGAGCATCTTTTCATGTGTCTGTCAGCCATCTATATGTCCTCTTTGGAAAAAATGTCTATGCAGATCCTCTGCCCATTTCTAATTAGATTATTTGGTTTTTTTGGTGTTGACTTTGGTATAAGTTCTTTATATACTTTGGATGTTAACCTCTTATCAGATATATCATTTGCAAATATCTTCTCCCATTCAGTAGGGACTCCTTTTCATTTTATTAATGGTTTCCTTTGCTGTGCAAAAGCCTTTTATTTTGGTGAAGTCCCAATAGTTTATTACTGATTTGTTTCCCTAATAAGACATATCTAGAAAAATGTTGCTATGGCTGACATCAAAGAAATTACTGCCTATGTTATCTGTAGGAGTTTTATAGTTTTATGTTTCACAGGTCTGTAATCCATTTTGAGTTTATTTTTGTGTTTGATGTAAAAAAATGGTCCAATTTCTTTTTTTTTTCAAGTAGCTGTCCAGTTTTCCTAGCATCATTTATTAAAGAGTCTATCCTTTCCCCCACTGTATATTCTTGCCCCCTCTGTCATAGATTAATTAACTGTATTTGCATGAGTATATTTCTAGCTCCCAATTCTTTCCCATTGATCTATGTGTCTATTTTTGTGTCAGTACCATTTTGGTTTGGTTATTATAGCTCTGTAGTATATCTTAAAATTAGGACTATGATACCTCCAGCTTTGTTCTTCTTTCTCAAGATTGCCCTGGCTACTCAAGAACTTTTGTGGTTTCATATAAATCTAATTATTATTTGTTCCAGTCCCGTGAAAAATGTTATTGGAAAAAAAAAAGAAAAATGTTATTGACATTTTGATAAGGATTGCATTGAATCTATAGATTGCTTTGAGTAGTATGGACATTTTAACAATATTAATTTTCCAAACCATGAGCATGGAATATCTTTCTATTTGTTTGTGTCATCTTCAATTTCTTTAATCAGTGTCTTATAGTTTTCAGAGTATAGGTCTTTCACTTCCCTGGTTAAGTTTATTCCTTGGTATTTTATTCTTTTTAATTGTTTTCTTAATTTCTCTTTCTGCTACTTTGTTATTAGTGTATAGAAATGCATCTGATTTCTGTGTATTACTGAATTCATTTATTACTTCTAATAGTTTTTTGGTGGAGCCTTTAGGGTTTTCTATATATAGTATGTCATCTATGAACAGTGACAGTTTAACTTCTTCCTTACCAATTTGGATGCCTTTTATTTCTTTTTCTTGTCTGATTGTTGTATCTAAGACATCCAGTACTATGTTGATTAAAAGTGGCACAAGTGGACATACTTGTCTTTCTGATCTTAGAGGAAAAGCTCTCAGTTTTTCACCATTGAGTATGATGTTAGCTGTGAGCTTTGCATATATGGCCTTCATTATGTTCAGTCCCTCTAAATACAGTTTGCTGAAAGTTTTTATCATGAATGGGTATTGAATTTTGTTAAATGATTTTCTGCATCTCTTGAAATGATCATATGACTTTTATCCTTTGTTTTGTTGATGTGGTATACCATGTTGATTGATTTTTGAATATTGAACCATCCTTGCATCCCCAGAATAATTCCCATTCAATCATATATCTTTTAATGTATTGTTGAATGTGGTTTGATAAAATTTTGTTGGTGATTTTTGCATCTATGTTCATCAGAGATACTGGCTTGTACTTTCTTTTTTGGTATTATCTTCCTGATTTTGATATTAGGGCAATGATGGCCTTATAGAATAATTCTGGAAGTTTTTCCTCTTCTTCTATTTTGTGCAAAAGTTTGAGAAGAACAGGCATTATCTCTTTCTTAAATGCATGGTATAATTCATATCTAAGTCCATCTGGTCCTAGACTTTTGTTGGTTGGGAGTTTTTGTTTGTTTATTTTTATTTCTTCAATTTTATTACTAGTAATTGGTCTGTTTAGATTTTCTATTTTTTGCTGATTCCATTTTGAAAGATTGTATGTTTCTAGGAGTATATCCATTTCTTCTAGATTGTCCAATTTGTTAGGATATCATTTTTTATAGTATTGTCTTATTATATTTCTGGGGTACCCACTGTTAGTTTCTTCAAACTTTTTAATTACTTATTAAGTATTTAATATTAGAAGTAAGATCAAAGGATATAAACATTCTTACAGAGGATATGGATTTTTTTTAAGAATGTAGTAAATAGTCAAAATTGCTTTTTGGAAACATTAAATAATATTGAAAAGAAAATATGCATTTGAAATAGAAATATGAGAATAAGAATGAAATTTATTTATACGTAACCACTATGAACTTTCTTTAATTGAACTTGTAGTGCCAAGGCAATTTTGTAAGGCAGTATAGTAGCTGAGAATGTGCTCTTAAGCTATCCTGTATGGGTTTAATTCCACTCTGCAGGTGGAAGATGGGCTTAAAAAAGAAACAAGATTTATATTATTTGGAATATTTCAGTTTTACTTAAAATTTTTAAACTGCCTCTTCCACATAGAAAATAAACCTCCCAATATAACTATCCCAAAAATATTTAGTAAAATGCTTAAGAATGAGAAAAATAAGTACCAAGAGACTAACAGCATTCATCTTGCTTCCTTACTGAAATAAACTTACTAGAAAGTCAAACAACCCACAAATATTTACTGAATTGAATTTGTGATTAGTAGTAGTCCAAGTACCATTGGAAATGCAAAAGAAGTTATGATACATAGACACACATACATTCATACATATATACACACATATATACCTTGGAGTATAACTGAAGGACATCTAACTCACCATGGTGGAGGAAGTTTGGACAGGAATACCAGCGTTAGAGTAGGCATGCTAGAAGAAATAGAGAAATGATATTAAGCTGAAGAAGATGAACAATAAATGACTAGCCATGGGAGGAAGTAAGAGGGGATGATCATCCAGAGAAGAGAAAGTTTGAAGCTCCAGATAAATGGGACCACAGGATCAAAGATACAAAATTTGCAAAACTTGCAAAAAACTACAAGCAGTTCAGTGTTATAAACCAGAGTTCTAGCCAGTGGATGGTAAGAGATGAAGCTGAGTAGGTAAGATCATGGATGATTTTATATATTGTTAAAGGAGTTTGAATTTAGTCTGTAGATAATGGGAAGTTGTAAAAAGGTTCTGTAGCAGCACGAGTTAGTGTTATTGACATCTTAAATAGGTCTCTCTGGCAGTTCTATAAAGGATGGGCTTGAAGATGACAAAACTAGAGGTAGAGAGACCAATTAGGACACTTTTGTGATTGTCTAGCCAGAATTAAGATAGTGAAGATAAAAGGGGAAGAAGAAAATGTCAAGAAGTGCATAGGCACTAAAATTATTAGAACTTATAGCTGGATAGATACGTAACTGTGGGAAAGAAAGATGATTAAACAGAAAGTGTAGGAAGGGGGACAATTTTAAGAGAAGATGACACATTCAGTTTTCAAAATATTAGGATGGAGGATGATGACTGGTTGACAGAAAATTGGATATATGAATCCAGAGAATAAGGATTAAAGCTGGGGCATATGGCTATTGAAATAAGAGTGGAGAAGATTGCCTACTGAGTATTTAAAATGACAAATGATCCAAGGACAGAATAGTGAGGAAAATCGACATTTAAAGAATGAGTCATGTGAAAGAAACCATGAAGGAAGCAGAGAAGCAATGTGAGAACCAGCAAAAAAGAACAACAGGGATCCCTGGGTGGCGCAGCGGTTTAGTGCCTGTCTTTGGCCCAGGGCGCGATCCTGGAGACCCGGAATCGAATCCCACGTCGGGCTCCCGGTGCATGGAGCCTGCTTCTCCCTCTGCCTGTGTCTCTGCCCCTCTCTCTCTCTCTCTCTGTGACTATCATAAATAAATAAAAATTAAAAAACAACAACAACAACAACAAAAACTGGGTTAGAGAAGACAAATGTACCAAGGATCAAAACAGATGGTAACCTCTAATGAATGCCCACTGGATACACCAAACAGAAAGCTATTTGTGACCTTAGAGATATCAGTGTACGTACGGGGGGGGGGGGGACTAGGAAAATAGATTGTAGTGAGTTCCTTTGAATAAGAGATCCATGTCTGAAAAGACCTTAGAATCTCTCTTGTTTAATGTAGGCAGGAGGCAACGTCCCATCACCTAAAGTCATATCTTATGAGGTAAAGAAAACAGACACAGAAGTGTCCAAAGTAAGCAATGTGCAGAGACTAGACAGAGAAGACTGGTCCAGATACAGAATTGTGGTTCAGGGCTAGGCTTTCCAGCCTAATAAAATTTTCTTACTTGGGGAAAAAGCAAGATTTCAAGTAAAGACTTGGTCATTAGAAAAATTCCTTAAATACCAGCAAACAGGACAAGTCAAGTTCCAGAGAATGGGCTAAGTTAGAATGTGCAAGAGAGATCAAGTGGCTGCAACTAAGGAAGAAGAATGTGTATATAAGGAGCCAAGGAAGCATAGGAAGGGATTAACAGGGAAGAAACATGATTGAAATGCTCAATCTGGCAGAAATATGCAAGGACACTATAACTAAATTGCTAGAACACATAAAGAAGTGTAGGAAGCATATTATCCAAGGAGTAAGAAATGGATGAATCGAGAAAGATTAGCACTTCAGAAGTCAAAGATATGTGAGAGCATCCATCCCTTAACACAGAAATTTCTGCATAAAGATTTGCTGAATGAATAAATTAATGAATAAACAAATTAGTGGAAAAAACAATAAATGATGAGATTTGCAACAGTTTTATTGTTTTAATCAACTTCACATGAAGATGGCTACATAGTATCCACTTTTCATCTAAGACTTCTACCTTTTTAAACTGCATGAATTATCTCATACATACACCGAATTTCTCTAGACAAAAGTTATTTTACAAAAGTAATCATTTTTCCCCTGGAAAATTAAATAGAGCCAATAGAAACCATTTATGAAAAGCATTTATAAGCACTAAGAATTGGTTTTCTTCCACTATGTTCTATTTCCCAGTGTCTTCTTTCAACAAGGAAGGTATTAATCTGTTCAGTTTTATACTAGAACCATATTTTTACATTTAATTAAACATACAGCACATGCACTAAGCATATCCTTACTAAAGGTCATATCTTAATAAAAATAGTAAAGTATACTTCTATAACCTAGAGAAGTAAAGTCATGAGAAGAATAAATTAAAAGATAATTGAATAATTCCCAGAATAATCTGAGAAGATAGGAAAGATTGTGCCTGGACAAAATGATAGAAAAATAAATAAAGGTAATGACTCACAGGTATACTTTCAATTTAATTAAACAAACAAACAAAAAAGATCATACTTTGAGTCAGGAGACAAAGGTTCTAGTTCTATGGCTCTCTTTGTATTCTAGAACAAACATTTTAATATATTTATGCTTGAGTTTCCCAGTTCTTGTTTCCATTCTTTACCTTCCTTACTTGCTATATGGAAGCCAGAGTGATCTTTGAAAAACATAAATCAAGCCATATCATTTCCTTACTTAAAACTCTCTGACAGTTTCTCATTATAACTGGAATAAAATCTAACTCATTCCCCATAACCTTCATAAGCTGACATGAACAGAATCCTGCTTATCTCTCTGAACTAATATCTTTCCACTGTCCTCCTCATTCACTGTTTCTGGCCTGCTTTATATTCCTTAAACTCTGAAAAGCTCATATTTTCTCTCTATTGGTCTACAACAGTGAGCCCAGGTCCTTGTGTGATTGGCTATTCTTTGTCATTTGGGTGTCAGCTCAAAGATGTCTTATTTGACTTTCTATAGGAAAATAGTCACCCCACCCTCATCCACTTCTCTCTATTATATAATTATTATTTTTCTTTATAAAACTTACCACTGTTGAAAATCATATCTTTTTCATTATCTGTTTGTTTATATTCTGTGCCCCTCCTATAAAACATCTCTATGACAATCCTATTCATCAGTGAAATCTCTGGCTCTTAGGTAATGCTCCATCTGTATTTGTAGAAAAGAAGATAGAAGGAAGAAAAGAAGGGAAGAAAGGGAAAAATGAAACAAGGGAGGAAGGAAGGAAGAGAGAAAACTAAATAAATAAAATATTTGATAATAAAGTGAAAAAATATGGAAAAGTATATTGGAAATAACCATCAAGACATTATTTACATACCACACCATACTTAAAGATTTGTGAGTGCCACATACTTGCTATGATTTAAAGGAAATGCATATGCTATTGTTTTCATTTTCTTGATATTTCGGTGAAACCTGAACAATACAACGACTTTTGTGCATATATAAATGAGTGAGTGTGGATATGTGTTTTCATTTTCAAGTTTTATTTGGGTGAAACTAGGATAGAAAAAAAACATAAGAGACACCCTCAGAGCACATTCAAGATGTCAGCATTTACAAACCCATGTGCTACTCCTCTAAATTACACTCCTCCAGCTGGCTTGATTAATTTTGAAGTGGATAAGCTAACAGTGCCAGATCACACACAAGCAGTATAAAACTGTATAAGAACACAATAAAACAGTGATAAACAATAGATTATTTCAGTGGCATATGGCTGATACATAGTTGAGCCAGCCTCAAATGCAACCTTTGGATTCTGTTTAAAAGTCAGTGTCTGGATTATAGACTTAGCATTCAAGACATTCCTTGTAAGCATTAAGTATCCCAAAGAGAAGAAAGGGAGGGTCAAATAAAGGAGAAAAAGAACACATACTGGTCATTGAAGAAGTGAGATAAACTAGAATTAATGAGTAGAATTAGTGAGCATGCATGACAGTCTACAAGGGACAATATAAAAAGCATAAAAACATTCAAAAGGAAGAGATGGCAACAAGTAGACTAATATGTATGAAGGAAAAAAATACAGAGAATACCAGGGGAAGCAGAGAAAAGGCGAAAGAAGAAAAAACAAACTACCTTTAAAATTCTCTCCTATACAATCTGAATATTAAATAAAATTTTTCCACTAAAATTATGACAAAAATCCCATGTTGCACATTAAAGAGAGTTTGGAAATATGTTGCAAAATATGATCTACACCATCCTTGTTTTTTGAAAGATTTTATTTATTTATTTATGAGAGACACACAGAGAGAGAGGCAGAGACACACACAGATGGAGAAGCAGGCTCCCTGCAGGGAGCCTGATGCAGGACTTGATCCCAGGACCCTGGGATCATGAACTAAGCCAAAGGCAGACACTCAACCACTGAGCCATCCAGGCGTCCCTATCTACACCATCTTTAGGTATAATTTCTCTCTCCAGAATATGTCTTCCATTATCTCAATCTCCAACCATCTTCTTTTTGGGAAGAGATGCTTCAGAACAATGAATAGTCAATCCAAACTAGTGGGATTAAAGCTTCTAAGTGAAAAGCACAGAGTGTTTACCACCTCCTAATATCCTATTTATGAACTATATTTCAATATCAAGTGAGAGACTGCACAGCTAGAAACTGATAATCAGTAATAAAGTGTATTTTTTTTCCAGGAGAAGGTTCTTGACCTTTTGATGCCAATGGCTACCCACATGCTTTCAAGTGAAAGTATCACTGATGGATATTTTCTTGATGACACAAGCCATTTGAATAAAGTTAATTGTTAATGTACTGACACATTTAACATACTGAAACATTTCAAAATAATATGTAATAGGACTGATATTAGCAAGATGACCCAGCCCTTCTTTACTCACAAAACACTGATTTAACAATGATATGTAGACCAATATACATTTATGAGAATTCCAGAATCCAGTCACGAAGTCACAAGGCCCCAGGTGAGAATAAGTCTGTGAACAGCTCACTGAAATGGGTAAGAAGAGTAATTTCACTTTATCTACATCACCCTTTCTCCCAAGCCAGCACAACTCAATACTAGGAGAGAACACCTGAGCCTGTGACCACTCCCTTAAGGGGAAAGTGAAAAGTAGAGCACCCGTCCAATGATCTGACTTTTTGGAGAGCTACCTGGTGAGCTGGTTTCTGTCTCACCTCACTTGGGGAACTGACAAAACCAGTATACTTTGCATCCCTGGGGATTTCTGAAAACATAGAAAAGCACCTGGTGGCTTGTTGCAGCCAGCATAGTTCAGCACAACCGACAAAAGCAGCATAATCTGAAAATTCTTAGAAGGAAGGGAGAGGAGGGGAGCATGTGTCTAGCATTCCAGTTCTTTAAAAGATTTCTCAAGGGAGTGGTTTCTGTCTTACTTCATTTGGAGTACTGATAGAACATATAGTTTGGATGTCTGGGGATTGCTCAGAAGATAGGAAAGAGATAGGAGGCTTGCTATGGTTAGTATAGTTCAGCATCATCAAGAAAAGGTGTACAATTTGATGCTACTCCCTCATGAGGGCAGGAAAAGAGTAGAGTGTCCAGGGTTCTGGATTTTCAGTGGGCTGCCAGGGGGTGGGGGGGCTGGCATCTAACTGAGTTGCTACCAGGGAGCTGGTATACTCTGGATGCCTACCAGCCATTGAGAACAAATGAGAGCTGGGCAGCTTGCTTCTGTAGAACTAGAGAACTGCAGTTCCACAGACAGATGTTAAAGGAAGCAAAAGATTATAAGCCCCTGAAACAGAAACCAGCAATGGAGAAACTACACACATGAGCCCAAAGAAATTGTACTATCTGCCAAAAAGGTTTCAGAGGTCCTCAGAATTTCTGGCTGGGCTGACTGATGAATGTCTTACATAGTCCAAAGCCAGCTTGTAAAGCCTGGGAGAGGTGGCTGCTTTTTCAAATGCAAAAATCTCAGTAAAAAGTTACAAAACACATGAAGAAGAAAGGAAACATGGCCCAATCAAAAGAACAAAAGCAATCTCCAGAAAACAAACCTTTAGAAACAGAGTTATATGAATTAACTGAATAAGAATTCAAAATACCATCATAAAGATGGTCAGTGAGCTCAAGAAAACAATGAGTGAAGAGCATCAACAAAGATAGAAAATATTAAAAGAACAAAACAGAAAACGTAGAGGTGAAGAACTGAATAACTGTACTGAAAAGTTTACTAGAGGAGTTCAGCATCAGATTTCCTCAATCAGATGAAAGGATAAGCAAACTTGAAGATATGTCATTTGAAATTATCCAATCAAAGGAACAAGGGGAAAAAAGAATGAAAAATAAAATCTATGAAATCCAGTAGACTAATATACCCATTTTGGGAGTCCCAAAATAAGAAGGCAGACAGAAATGGCAGAAAGCTATTTAAACAAATAATGGTCAAAACACCCTAAATCTAGGAAGGAAAAGGACATCTAGATTCAAACAGCCCAAGAAATTCCAATTAGAAGGAATCCAAAGAAATCCAACCAAAGGTATATTTTTTAAACAAACTGTCAATAGTCAAAGACTAAGAAAGAATTTCCAAAAAAGCAAATAAAAAGAGACTCATCATATACAAGAGAACCCCTATATGACTTGTGGTATTGTAATTAATAAGAAATATATTTATTCCCATTTCTGGCACAGAGTTCATAAAATTTTTGAAATTTCCTAAGTGATGAAAATTCTAGAGGCATCTTTTGTTGTGTTAATGATGCAAATTTGGATCCCTAAAGATGGGCTGGTTGCCAGTGGAGTCGATCATGTGATTAGAGGGTTGGAACTTTCAGTCCTACTCCCCAATCTCCAGGGAGAAGAGAGGAACTGGAACTAGAGGTTGACTCAATCAGCAATGGCCAATGTTAATCAATCATGCTTTATTATGAAGCCTTCACAAAAACCCCCAAAAATGGAATTCGGAGAGTTTCCAGATTGTTAAACGTGTGGAGATTTAAGGAGAGTGTCACACCTAAAGAGGGCACAGAAACTCTATGTCCCTTTCCCCATACCTTGTTTTATTCATCTCTTCCATCTGGTTGATCCTGAGTTTTATCCTTCTATAATAATCCAGTGATCTAATAAGTTAAATGTTTCTCTGAGTTCTGTGAGCTGCTCTAGCAAACTAATTGAACCTGAGGAGGAGATTGGGGAACATGCAATTTATAGCCAGTCAGTCAGAAATACAGTCAGAAATACAGGTAACAACCTGGATTACAACTGGTGTTTGAAACCCAAGAAGGGGTTCATTGGAACCCCCATATATATAGCTGGTTGGTCAAAAGTACAAATAATAACCTGGACTTGTAACTGGCATTTGAGGTTGATGTGTAGTAGGACTGACCTTTAACTTGTAGTATCTGATGTTCTCTTCAGGTAGATAGTGTCAAAGCTGAGTTGAATTCTTGGATACCTTCCTGGTGTCTGGAGAATTACTTGGTGTTGTGTCAGAAACCTCCCACCCAACACATACGCACAATAGAATTGCAACCAGAACCAAAAGAAGACTATAAGTGAATTTCCCAGCATAAATTTTGTTAGCTAGGGGGAAAATGACATGAAATCTACAAAGATCTCAAAGAAAAAGCTACCCATCAAGAATATTATACATTGCAAAGCTATCCTTAAGAAGTAAAGGAGAGATAAAGACATTCTCAGACAAATAAAACCTGAGAAAGTTTATCACCATTAGACCTGCCTTATGAGAAATACTAAAGAGAGTCTTCCAAATTGAAATAAAAGGGCATTCATTAAACAGCAATACAAAAGTATAAAAAGTTCTGGGAAGTATAAATACATGGACAAATAGAGAATACTGTAATATTGCAATGGTGGCATGTAAATCACTTTGAACTCTCGTATACAGGTTAAATGACAACTATTAAAAAAATATACCTGAAAAATTGAATATAGAAGGGTGTCCACTCTCACCACTCATACTCAACATCATACTGGAAGTCCTAGCTATAACAATTAGGCAAGACAAAAAAATAAAAGATACCCAAATAAGAAATGAAGGGGTAAAACTGTTGTTATTTGCAGATGTCATCTTATATAGAGAAAATCCTAAAGACACAAGCAAAAAAACAGTTGGAACTAATCAAGAAATCCATTGAAGTTGGGGCACCTGGTGGCTCGGTGGTTGAGCATCTGCCTTTGGCTCAGGTCGTGATCCTGGGGTCTTGGGACTGAGTCTCACATCGGGGTCCCTGCAGGGAGCTGCTTCTCCTCTATGTCTCTGCCTCTTTCTGTGTGTCTCTCATGAATAAATAATGAAGTCTTAAAAAAAAGTCATTAAAGTTGCAGGATATAAAATCAACTATGCAGAAATCAGTGGCATTTCTATACACCAACAATAAAACATCTGAAAAGAAATAAAGAAAACTATCCCATTCATGATAGCATCAAAACAGGTAAATACGTAGGAACAAATTTAACCAAAGAAATGAATGATCTCTGCAATGAAAGCTACAAGACTTTGTTGAAAGATACAAATAAATAGAAAGATATCTCGTGTTCATGGATTGAAAGACTTAATGCTAGAATGCCCATACTATCCAAAATCATCTATAGATTCAATGCAATCCTTATCAAAATTCCAATGGCATTTTCCATAGAAATAAAAAAAGAAATCCCAAAATTTTAATGAAATCACAGAAGACCTTGAATAACTAAAGCAATCCTGAGAAAGAAGAAAGCTGGAGGCATCACCCTTCTGATTTCAAACTACACTACAAAGCAATAGTAATTAAAATAGTTGTACCAGCAAAAAATAGACACACAGACCAATGGAATTTTACCTTACATTATACACAAAAATCAACTCAGAATGGATTCAAAACTTAAACATAAACCTATAGTGAAACAATAAGACTTTGAAAAAAGGTGGAGATTTTCAGTGACAATGATTCTATGAATATGACACTCAAGCACAGAAAACAAAAACAAAAATAAATAGGAGTATATCAAGCTAAAAAGCTTCCGCACAGCAAAGGAAACAAGAAAGTAAAGATAACCTTTAGAATGGAAGAATGTATTTTCAGACCATATGTCTGATAAGGAATTAATATCCAAAGTACATGAAGAATCCCTACAATTCAACAGCAATTGGTCAATCAATAAAATAATCTGAGCAGAGAACTTGAATAGGCATTTCTCCAAAGAAGCTATATAAATGGCCAATAGGTATATGAAAAGATGCTTAACCTCACCAATCATCAGGGAAATGAAAATTAAAACCATAATAAGGTATCACTTTATACCTATTTGGATGGCCATTATAAACACACACGTGTGTGTGCGCACGTGCACAAACACATACACACATACTAACCAGGGTTGGTGAAGACATGGAGAAATTTGGACCCTTGTACATTATTGGTGGGAATATGTAAAATGGTAAGCTGCAATGAAAAATAGCATGGGGGCTCCTCAAAAACTTAAGAATAGAACTACCATATGATTCAATACTCTCACCTCTGAATACTTATCCAAAATAACTGAAATCAGGAATCTGAAGAGATATTTGCACCACTCTGTTTATTGCAACAGTATTCAGTATAGTCAAGAGGTAAACATAACCTAACTATACATTGACATATTAAGTTTTTAAATGTGGTACACATATAAAATGTAATACTAATCAGCCACAAAAATAGAACAAAATCTTGTCACATGAAACAACATGGATAAATCTTAAGGACATTATGCTAAGTGAAAGAAGTCAGTCACAGAAAGGCAAATAATACATGCTTCCATGTATATGTAATGGAGTCACCTATATATGATTATCTAAAATAGTCAAATTCACAGAAAAGGAAGTAGAATGGTGGCTGCCAGGTGCTGATGGCAGGGGAAAATGGGAAATTGATCTTCAATGGGTTTAGAGTTTTAGTCACACAGGATGGAAAAGTTTTACTTATCATTAATAATACAATATGAACAGCACTCTATAGCACTTAAAATTCTGTAAAGATTGTAGATCTCATGTATTTTTTAGCCACATTATTATTTAAAAATAGTAATTTGTAGCACTCACCAAAAAAGGATTTCTTTACTTTATTGTAGATATAAAAGAATCTTTTGAACTATCATGTGTATTTTATTTATATTCACAGTTCAATGACAAAAAGTAATCATTGTAAAATTAAATTATATTGGTAAACATGGCTGTTTATAGTAGGAAATATTGATCATCCTGCACTAATTGTAAAATACAGATTTCCTAATCTCAACTCCTGTCTAAAAAAATGTAAAGTTACACATTTAAACCTTCAACTCCCATCTGAAGCATAACATTCCAGAGCCATTCCATATTAGGGAAGGAAAAAATATTGCTTAACGATAAGATTCATATTTTATCTCCCTGGAGGACTTTCTGTCCTCAAAAAGAGAACCTACCACAATATAAATCATAATACAATGAGAGTAAAGGAACTTCCACAGATAATGACATTAATTGTCTTACCTCTGAATTGCCCCAGTCTAATGGACAACATCCCAAAAGCGGATATGCACTGCAGATTACTGTACTTAAATAGTCAATTATGTTCCCTTCATATTTTAAAATGTTACTTCTGGCCGATCAAACATAGGTTCCATTGTCCACTTCTCTCACAGTTTTTCATGCAAAATGTAATCATTCATCTTGACATTAGTAGACTATTCCAACCAAATAAAATTGGGACTTACATCTCTACTTTTCTCATATGATCATGGCAAAATGTGATATGAGAAAATAACTAGTAAGCCCAGTTCAACATGGACTCAATAAAATTATGAAAGGGTAGGAGTCTGTGGTTCATGGGGAAAATTTGAGAAGAGCTCATGGTGAGGCTAATGAAAATATTCACATACTGATCTCCATGAGTTCAAGAAAACTATGTTATTCTGGTCTTCACTTTGTCTCCAATGCTCTGCCAGTGTTTACTAAAAATTCCTGAAATGAATGAGTGACAAATGTTCAAGGTTATATAGATGTAGTATATATATATATAAGGGTAATTAATAAAAAATACATGCCTTGATATTAAAATACTAACAGCTCTTTATTGCCATAGAAGTCTTCATGATGTTCAACATTAAGAAATCAATGTCAGTCTATAAAATTTAAGTGTTCACATAGAATTTATTTACTTATGCTTACTTCATAAAAGGCATTGTTTAAGACTTGTTTTGTTCAATCAGAGAATTAAGGATAATTTATTTTTTCCATAATTTTACCCAAACGATGGTTTTATTGCACAATAATACAGCTACTAATACAATATTAAGACAGAACCTAAACGTTCATAAAGACTACCATACCTCTCTCTCTGTCTCTCATGAATAAATAAATAAAATATTTAAAAAAGAAAAGGAAAAAAAAAGACTACCATAGCGTCTGAGATTGTGCAATATACAACTTTGGTATGAATAATCTGCAAACAAATTTATATTCAGGTTTTAAGCTTAAAGTCAAATCTTATCAAAGATTAAATGTATCCAGTTGTCCAGTGGTTTATATTCTATAAATATACCCTTAAACAATCTCAAATGAGTTGATTAATTCTCACAATTTGCATGTTGTTAGGATTGTCCAGCATTTTCAACTCAAGTAAATAGCCGTATTTATCCAAGCCAGTAGCTATTACAAACCTTTACCATTCTTCTTTAAATCACTCAAATGGACTCACCCACTCATGTTTTAACAGATGGCATAGCCTCCTACCTCACAGAGAAAATAGCAACCATCAGTCACAAACTCCACCTCCTATATTATCTGCATGTTTCCCAGATTTCCCTCCTTCCCTTCTGTCCCAAAGGATGCTTTGCCTTTCTTCCAAAGATAACACCTTTATTTGTATTCTTGATTTCATCTCCCCCCTTCCCTTCTTCCTCTCCTCATGCATTTCTTCAATAAATGTTTTTTGACTGCCTTCTAGTGCCAGGAGAGTCTAAACCTGGGGATACAGTGTTAAACAAGACAAACAAAGCCTCTATCTTTATGGATTTACTATTATATACTCCAAGGCCTTTTAAACATCTATCTCCCTTTTTATCTTCAATAAATCCCCTCTCGCTGGCCCTTCCTTTTCAACTTACAAACTTGTTTAACTCATCTTCATATTTAAAATGCATCTGCTCAAGAAAGAGAAATTGGGAAAACAATCCCATTTATAATTAGGCCAAAAATAATAAAATACCAAAGAAGAAACATAGCCAGAGAGATAAAAGACTTACACTCTGAAAATTATAAAATGTTGATAAGAGAAATTGAGGAAAACACAAATAAATGGAAAGATATTTCATGCTTATATATTAGAAGAACCAATATTGTTAAAATGCCCATACAACCCAAAATAACCTACAGATTTAATGCAATTCCTATCAAAATACCAACAGCATTTTTCACAGAACTGGAACAAACATTCCCAAAATTTGGATGGAACCACAAAAGACCCCAAAAACTCAAAGCATTTTTGAAAGAGAAGAACAAAGCTGAGGTAAAACAATTCCAGATTTTAAATTATATTATAAAGCTGTAGTAATCAAAACAGTATGGTACTAACACAAAAATGGACAGATATCAATAGAACAGAATAGAAAACCCAAGATTATATGTCAATTAATCTTCAGCAAAAGAGGCAAGTATATGCAATGGGGGGAAAAACGGCCTCTTCAACAAATGGTGTTGAGTAACTTGGACAGCCACATAAAAAAGAATGAAACTGGGCCACTTTCTCACACCATATGAAAAAATAAACTCAAAATTGAATAAAGACCTAATGAAAATTCTAGAAAAGAGAGCCGGCAGTAATTTCTCTGACATTGGCCATAGCAACATTTTCTAGAGAGGTCTCCTGAGACAAGGGAAACAAAAGAAAAATATTCAGACTACATCAAAATAAAAGGCTTCTGTACAGCAAAAGAAATAATCAATAAAACTAAAAGACAACCTACTGAATGGGAGAAGATATTTGCAAGTGATATATTCAATAAAGGATTAGTATCCAAAATATATAAATATTCAACTCAACACCAAAAAAACAAATAATCCAGTTAAAAAATGGGCAGAAGACACGAACAGATATTTCTCCAAAGAAGACATCCAGATGGCCAAGAGACATATGAAAAGATGTTCAACATCACTCTTCATTGGGGAAATGCAAATCAAAACCACAATGAGATACCACCTCACACCTGTCAGAATGGCTAAAATAAAAAACACAAGAAACAAGTGTTAGTGAGGATGTAGGAAAAGGGAATCCCTGTGCACTGTTGGTGGGAATGCAAACTTTGTAAGGCCACTGGAAAACAGTATGGTGGTTTCTCAAAAAATTAAAAATAGAACTACCATATGTTCTGATAACTGCACTATTATTTACCGAAAGAATATGAAAATGCTAATTCAAAAAGTATATACACCTCTATGTTTATTGCAGCATTATTGATAATAACAAAAATATGGAAGCCCAAGTTTCCCTCAGTTGATGAATAAAGAATATGTGGGGCACCCTGGGTGGCTCAGTGGTTTAGCACCACCTTCAGCCCAGGTGTGATCCTGGAGACCCAGGATTGAGTCCCGCATCGGCTCCCTGCATGGAGCCTGCTTCTCCCTCTGCCTGTGTCTCTGCCTCTCTCTGTATCTCTCATGAATAAATAAATAAAATCTTAAAAAAAAAAGAATATGTGGATGAAGGATAGATACAGATATAGATACACAATGGAATATTACTCAGTCATAAAAAGAATGAAATCTTGCCCTTTGCAACAATAGGAATAGAGCTAGAGATTATAATGCTAACTGAAATAAGCCAGTCAGAGAAAGACAAATGCCATAGGATTTCACTCAAATGTGGAATTTAGGAAACAAGCAAAGGGTAAAAAGAGAGAGAGAGAGAGAAACCAAGAAACAGACTCTTAACTAGAGAAAACTGATGGTTACCAGAGGAAAGGTGGGTAGGGGTGTGGGTGATACAGGTGAAGGGGACTATGAGTACACTTACCATGCTGAGCACTGAGTAATGTATAGAATTGTTGAATGACTATATCATACACTTTGAAATTAATATAACACTATGTTTACTGAAATTAAAATTTTAAAAATACAGCAGCCCAGGGTGGCCCAGCGGTTTGGCGCCTGCCTTTGGCCCAGAGCCTGATCCTGGAGTCCCGGCATCAAGTCCCACGTCGGGCTCCCTGCCTGGAGCCTGCTTCTCCCTCTGCCTGTGTCTCTGCCTCACTCTGTGTGTGTGTGTGTCTTTCATGAATAAATAAATTCTTTATAAAAATTTTTTAAAATAAAAACTAAGAGTATGTAATAACACATATTAAAAAAAGTATGTGCTCATTTTGCTGACCTTGAAAGCATATGTCTCTCTCCTTTACTGCTACAATTCTAGAATCAGCTACAATTTCTGTTTCCACCTTCACTACCTTTTTTCACTCTTCAGGGCACAGCAGTTTTACTTTGGTCTCTGTACTCTAGTGAAATGTTTATACTCAGGTTTTGACATACTGTCCTTTCCTTTGAATTCTCATAAATTCTAGAAAACACTGTAGTTTACCACACTTTTTGCTGCCATTTTTCTCTGCCTGTACCCTTCCTGCTTTTCTCCTCAAGATTCCCACCTGGCCTTTTCTTTCTCACTCTACTCATTTTCCCTGAAATATCCTACCCATGCCCATGAGTGCAACTCCTACCTATGTACTAATGATGCCAAAATTCTGTATATTCAGATCATCCTGAGTTTCATGTCTGCATTTGTAAGTACCCCAAACACATTCTCATTTAAATGGATACCAGCATCAAGTACTATAGGGATGGTACTTATTGCTATAGAGTAGCATAGAGAAAAGTCTTATCAATTACGGTAACAAAAAAGCTCCAAAATTTCAGTGGTTTAATGAAACAGTAATATTGTTCTCCTCATATGGTTCAGTTGGTGGTGGTGGTGGCAGCATTGTGGTATGATGGTAAAGGTGCTTCTAGGACCTAAATTCATGGAGATTCTACCTTTTTTTATAACATGGCTTCCAAGGTCACTGGGCAGGGTTTCATTCAACTAGCAGATGAAAAAAAGAGTTCATTGGATGGTGTGGAAGGGTTTTATGCACCCATTCTGGAAGTGGTATACTTCACTTTTACTCATATTCCATTGAACAGAATTTAGTTATATTGTCCTAAGTAAATGCGAAGGAGCTGGGAAGGACAATCCATGGCTGAGCAGCTACTTCACAGTAACTTCCACACTATGCAAGGGCAACACAAATTTTTAGTAGACACCTAGCATTCTCTGCAACTGAAGTCATGGGTGATCTTTGCAGAGATAAACTTCTGTTTCTAGTTAGGTGAATAGGATTGAGAAAGTATGAAAGCAGAAACTATCAGGATGCTTCTCTTTTTGTAAGCATACCGGTGATGTATAGGTTCCCAGAACCAAAACTTGGCTCTTAAGGAAAAGTAAGAGCTTAAGAAGCAACTGGCTTCTCTGCCTATCTCTATTTCCTTTACAACTGGCTTCTCTGCCTATCTCTATTTCCTTTAATCTAAATTTCACAGAATTACCAAAATGTTATATGCTTTTCTCTTTCATTTATTTTTTTCTCTTTATTTCTTTTTTAGATTTTATTTATTTATTCATGAGAATACACAGAGAGAGAGAGAGGCAGAGACACAGGCAGAGGGAGAAGCAGGCTCCATGCATCCCGGGCTCCATCCCAGGATCAGGCCCTGGGCTGAAAGTGGCACTAAACTGCTGAGCCACCCAGGCTGCCCTTTTTTCTCTTTAAATATAAATTTAGTTTTCTGGTAAAAAAAGTAATAGATTTTTTTTTCTAAAATGCAGTTAATCATTTCATTCCCTGTTAAGACATTCACCAATTTCCCCTATGATTCTAAGATACAGTAAAAGCACATATTATATCATGAAAGTCTTCTAGTAAGGCTCCTGCCAATCTTACCTGTCTCTCACTGAACTAGCTTCTCTCCCATCAATTCATCATCACTTTTATTAAGGTCTAAAGAAGCTAAGAACAAAGATGATGCTGGGAATACCCTTCTCCCATGTGGTTCTGAGTTAGAATTTACTATTGATAGGCACCATACAAGAATTGGAAAGTAAAGAAAAAAGAGCATTATTTCTCATGTTGCAAGCAGATGCTTGGGTGGTCATAAGATTAAAGCACCTTCTGAGTGGGCTCTTGAAAATTGTTCCAATACTAGGGTAGTCTTTATCTCCCCAAAGTCTTTCAATGAGTATGAGCTTCTAAGTCCCTAAATTAAACATTTCAAACTTGCAATATAAAGAGTGCTGAAGTTTTCTTGAACAAACCTTGACAGATAAACCCACTCAAGTGGATACACACACACACTATGCTCCAGCCAAACTAAAATTCTTGCCATTACACAAATCTAATTCATTGTTTTGATACATGCTGCCCTCTGTATAGCATGCCCTTTCCCTGACATTTCTGACTGAAAAAAATCATGCTCATCTTTCAAATTCAAGTATCACCTTCTAACTAAGGCCTTTCCCAATTCCCCCAGTATTGACACACTTTCCTTGGGGAGATCACCCCATTCTGTTCCTATCTCTTACATGGTATTTACAACATCATTTACATGACCTTACCTTGTTGAGAGGAATCATGCTTTATGAAGATTTGTGGCCTTAGTTCCTAGTACACAGATTCTCATATATTAAGCACTCAATAACATATGCTAAATACTCTATTTTGAAATAAAATTTCATTAATATAGGGGCTTCTGGGTGGCTCAGTCAGTTAAGCATCTGCCTTTGGCTCAGGTCATCATCTCAGGGTCCTGAATTGGGCCCTATAATGCACTCCCCGCTCAGTGGGGAGCCTGCTTCTCACCCTCCCTCTGCCTGCTGCTCCCCCTGCTTGTGCTTGCTCCCTCTCTTTCAAATGAATAAATAAAATCTTTTTATAATGTCATTAATATAAATGAACATTTTTTTTCACAGCACACTTAAAGTTTGATAGTAAACCTGTATGTTAGGAGTGCATCTAAGGTTCCCTGAAGCATCCCAGGAGCCCTCTCTCTTGAAGTATGTGAACATGCAGGAACAAACAAGGAAGCAATGGGAAGGAGCATGTTATCCAGCTTTTCTGTTGCCTTTCTCCTCTTAAATCTTTTTATCACTCATAAATTTGGTGACTTCATATACTGACATCCTAGGAAGCAGGTCTTATCCTAATTCTTGACTCTGAGATCCTCACACATTCCTCCTCCCAAAGACCTGTTATAGAAGAAAAGGCTCCTACATATTTTATAATGGTACTGTGTGGCTGACCTTCCCGCAGGAAATGCCCAAACAAGTGGCACCACCTGCTGTCACAGTGGCAGCCAGGGTGCAGTGGAACGTGTTCCTACCACATTTGCAGGGCAGCAGCAGCACAACCAGGAGAGGAGCCCCAGCTGCGATGTCAGTTTTCCCTCATTAACACTGGGTCAAAATGACTCTGCTACTTAAAATGGCTCCTCTTAAATTAAATTGATGCCAGTTTCTCTGTGTTGCTCTATCCCAGGAATTTTTCTGCCTGCTACTTAAGGCAAAGACAGAGGGGAAAAATTAAGCTGATTAGCCTTTTGCTTGGGTTTTAATTCACAGGAGAAGCTTTATTCAGATCACACACTATTAAACAGAAATTACTTACAACTGTTCAATTGATTCATTCAGCAAATATGACATTTGTTGGGCACTGACTTGGTCAGGATTGTTCTGGGATGTGGAGTGCACTGATAAAACAAGATAAGTATGTTTCTTGCCCTCTTGAAGCATATAGTCTTGGGTTCCTTGGAGTGGAGGGAAGAGGAAAAAATTGTGTAATACAGTATGAAAGTAAGTGCTATGAAGAAAAACAGAGCAGAGCAAAAGGATAGAGAGAACCAGTGGGGGTGGATAGAGGGCATTCTTTTAGCTGGTGTGGTCAAACAACTCCACTATGATGAGATCTGGTTTTGTTTTTGTTTTGTTTTTAGATCTGGATAAAATGAAGGAATAAGCCATGAAAGTACCTATGGAAACAGCATTACAAGCAAACAGAATAGGGAGGTGCTGGGGCAGTGGAGCCTGGAGTGTTCAAAGCAAGAGGGCCAGTGTGGCTCAATCTGAGAAGCAAGAGATGAACTGGAGAGATGGGCAGGGACCAGATCAGTTACAGATTTAAAACTGGAATGGAGACCTCAGTGTAGGTCTAAATTACTGGCACCTGTGACAGGACTTTCATTAGGACCATGGTCAATGCTTCCTACACCTCTTGGGAAGTGAAAATAAACAAGTCAATCTGGGATGAGTAGAATCAAGAAAGTTATTATTGCTGCCAATCTTTCTGTTATTTTTATGCTATTTTCTAAAAATAATAATAATACCTTTTTAATATGTCTCATTTATTAGACCCAAGGACTTCACATAAACTGAAGTTAAATGGATATGACTATTTTTACAAAATTAGGGAAAATTACTTCTAAGCCTGAAAATGGTGGGGGGAAAGTTTGCCAATGCCCTTGTGAAATCCTTTTAATTTCCTGGGAACACATGTTTTTAGAGCTTTTTGAATAAACCTTAGAGATGATCTATTGTTTTACATATGAAAACACTATGACTTCTGCAAAAGTCATCCAGGTCATTGGTTGCCATTCCAATCAGATTTCAGCAGACCTCAGTATGTAGAGTGGGTTTTGAAGCCAGATACACCGAGACTTAAAATCCTTTCACAATCTTTCTGCCACTCTGAGCTTCGGGTTCCCCAAACTGCTTGATACTAGAATCAGATGTAAACATCTAGCCTCGTATCTGGCATATCACATATATTCAACTAGTATTTCTGCCTTGTTAGTACTAGTTTTTGCATTTCATGAAGCTGGTGAATTAGAACATTGCTGTACTTCTCCAGAATATTTCACAAGTCCATAGCATATTTGTTTCTTCCTTTCACTCTTCCCTTTCTCTTACCACATCTCTTAGAAGCTAAGTCGGTTTAAGAAGAGTCCTCCCTTCTCCCTAAACATAACAACCTTCAAACTGGAATGGGCCTCTTACATAACTAGGAACTGTGCCACATCATATACAGCAAATAAACAAATCCCAGATAAATCAGGCAGGACTTTAATACCTACTCTGCACCCTTCTATTTCATCTAACAGATTCATGCTCTTGCTACACTTCGAAAGATGTTTCTGCATGTAAATTCGCTCCCATTGAAAGATCAGCCACTTAATTGTAAAATATGGCATATGAGTGCTATCTGGTTCCAAGATCCAAGGTAGCAATTTTCAACTTGAAGAAAATAAACAGGAGCACTTAGCAGGGATCTGTCTCTGGCTTCCTGTATGGCAAGACTCTCTTTGACTTTTGGAGTTGCTTCAAGCTTCTAAGTTCTGAAAGAAGTATCCTTGACAAAAATAAAAACAACAGATTTGCTGATGTAAGGGAACATTCTTGTGGTTGTTATTCCAGAAACTACAAATCATTAGGATCTGAGGTAAACCCAAGGTTTTGCTCATCCGCTTCTAATCCATTGTCACCGTTATATAAAAATGACCTACCCTACATAAGATACAGATCTACCTACCTAGTCTGTCATGAATTGTCTCAGGTAACTAGAGCCTCAGCCCATAGCTTGGCTGCATATTAACTTCTGACATTGTTACCACGTCTACTCTTGTCACAAACTCATATTATAAATCATTTTCAGTTTATTAAAACTAAAAATACATATATAAAAAATTAAGTATTAAAAGTGCATGTAGACACTAGAAATTCCTTAATCTCAATGTGTAAAACCCATTTGCCTTTTCTCATGGCCTTTGGTGCTGCTTCCTTCTGAACAGCCATGCTCAGGAGGAAGTAGGGGGAGAATTATTTGAGAGTTAGATATCCTGTATTTCAAAGAACTCCATGTAGAATATTGGAGGTTTTGAGTAATATATATCCCTGCTTTTCCTAACTAGGCTAAAGCAGATTGGCTGAAGCGCTATTAAAGAAACAGGTCAGAGAAGAGAATTAGAAATCCACTGTAACATCATTGGGAAAAAAGAAATTAAACCTTTTCACTGACTTTATCATCTTTTTCTCTCATTTATCAGAATCCTTCCCTTCTCCCCCGAGACTTCCGTTGCTTCTGTGCTCTCTATCCTCCAAAGCCTGTGTCTAGTGTATCACATAGCCTTCCCACATTCCTTTCCTTCACAAAATTGGATAGTGTATAGTTTTGAAATGTCTCCATTTACAGATTCAAGTTTTGACATTTACTCTTATATGGCAGTATACTATATTTTAAGAGAACCACTTTTATGGTAACCACTTTATTGAAATTATCTTCATCAGAATTAGTGATAATTACCATTCATTGGAATTTTTTGATGTGAAAGAATAACTGTCATCTGCAAAAAGCAGTCTCCTAATTTGCTGAAGATTCCCCAACTTCACCATAAAACATCTTATGGTAAACCCTCCACCATAAAACCTTTTTAGGACAAATATGATCCTACCCAATGTGGACAACCACATCACTGACAAAAGTACTTTAAACATTTTAGCAAATATTTCCTTTAGTATTTGGTTCAGTAGATGAGGAATGAAATTTAAATCAGGTTTCAAAAATTTTCCTGGACACACTTCCCATGGAAACATTTGAATGCTAAAAATTCACTTTCTTCTTTGGCTGTCCCTTGTTATCAGACCCTCTCACTGTTTTATGCTTGATATTTATAGGGTCATGTTTAGATAAAGCAAGAAAATAAATAGGGGATTAAAAACAAACTCATCATCACATGGTGTATATAAGGAAAATGCCCTAATTATTGTTCATGATCAGGTTCCCTTCTACATTACATATTTTCTCAACTTTCTACTGTTTGCACATTATTTGATGGAGTAATTGTAAATAATTACAGTAACAGGCATATTACAGGTATCCGCAAAGACATGAGGCATCAAATTTGTGATTTTCATAAGTAAGATACATAAAAATAAAACAAGCTAAAGAAGTGGTTTCCAAAGGGTAGACCCTGGATTGGTAGTAATAACATCACTAGGAATTTGTTAAAAATAGCTCCATCTCATAGATACTAAATCAGAAACTCAGGAGTGCAGCCCAGGAATCCATGTTTTAATAAGCTCTCCAGCTGATTCTGATTCATCCTAAAGTCTGAGAACCACTGACATAAAGGTTTTTCTAATTAGGATTATTGTATTATCTTTACCTGTGTTCATATCTGGAATTCTTCAAGAGTGGCATTTCATGATCAAGCCCAAATTAATAAATTTGTTATGCAAATAGCCCAGAAATAACCATGAAGTTGTCCATCAATACCAAAAAAAATTGAATTGGGCCTAAAAATGATTCTATTGTAAAAAAATGCAAATGCAAATGACAAGTACATCCCTGGAAGTCAGATGTCATTATTTAAATATTACCCATGTGTTTATAACTATTCCAAAATGAAATAAAATTTCATTTAGGTAAACTAAGAGAGTATTGCTTAAGGATGTGTGATAGAATTTTGGCCTCTGTAACACTTGTTCATTATTCCCAGTGATATATTAGATTATATATGTAACATGATAGGTTATATATATTTTAAAGTTGTATTAAGGTTACTAATCAGCTAACTTTAAAATGGGGAGATTTTTCCAGCTGGACTTAACCTAATCACATGAACTCTTAAAATTAGAGATCTTTATCTGATAAATAGAAGGGGAAGTTGGAGAGTCAAAAATAGAATTTGAACTGCTATTGTTAGCTTAAAAATGAAGGAGGCTGTGTCAAGGAAACAGGGACCTCAGTCCTACAACTACAAGAATCTGCATTCTAAACACCACGGAGAGCTTGAAAGCAGATTCTTTTCCCAGGCCAGCCAATATCTTGATTTCAGCCTTTGTAAGATGATGAGCTGCGACCCTCGCTGAGCTGAGCCATGCTGTACCCAGATTCCGACTTTGTGGGCTAAGAGATAATGAATGAGTGTTGTTTTAAGTTGCAAAATCTGTGGTAATTTTTCATGGCAGCAACTGCAAACAAATACTGGGTGTTAACTTAAAATGCTATTACAATCAACCCACATTTTGCAATGAACCTGTTGCTTTGACAACAGAAGAACCAATTGGCAATTTAACATTCAGAACATGAAGTCTTCACTAGTACATTTGTCTTGAGGGCACACTCACTTTCTTTGTTGGCTAGACAGCAGCATCTAATATTCATATATCAGTCTCTGAAAAACAGAAGTGTCTGTTTTTACTTTGTTCACCTCCTTTAGAAGGACCTTTCTATATAAAGGAAACTTAGTTTACAAGATTTGGAGAAGAGCCACAAGGTAGCCACATTGCCAGATCTTGATGGACTTTAATCTGTGACATATTGTCAGACCTCTGAACTCAAAGGAAAATTTAGAGCCTATAAAATGTGAGTTCAGTTAGGTCATCTTCCAGTTTGCAGACATCTAATTATTTTTATTTAAGGGAAGGATGAAATGAGTTTCTCATAAGTTTGTGACACTACCACATAGAGTTCCCAAGCCCTTGAAGAATCACACTAATAAGCAGACTTAGAGCAAACAGGTGGTATATTCATTTGCTAGGGTTATTATTACAAAGTACAACAGACTGGTTGGTTTAAACAACAAGAAATTATCCTCACAGTTCTAGAGGCTAGAAGTCCAAGATCAATGTATCAGCAGGGTTGGTATCTTTTGAAGGCCTTGCTCTTTGACTTATAAATACACATCTTTTAGTGTCTTCACATGGTCTTCCCTGTGTGTGTCTGTGCCCTAATCTTCATTTCTTATGAGGACATATCAGTCATATTGGATTAGAGTCCACCCTGATGACCTCATTTAAACTTAATTACTTCTTTAAAGACCTTATCTCCAAATATAGTCACATTCTGTGGTACTAGGGATGGAGATGGACTTTAATATATGAATTCTGGGAAGGCACAATTCAGTCCATAATAGGTGGCATCCAGTTACTTATTTCTGGAGTCTAGCCTCATCTATTCATGGCTATCAGTGTCCTTCCAGACAAGGCATGAGAAATTTTCTCACTTTTGTCAAGGGGTTTTACAAGAGGTTTATCTACCATATAAGACCAAAGAGGAAAATAATAGGTTTATATTGCAAAAATCAGGTACAGGAAGGGACAGAGCTGTGATAAGGCAAAATCTACTGATATAAAGCCCAGTAGCCTTCCTATTGCATTTACCATTAGTACTGGTTTATAGACGAAATGTTCTCAAAAACCATATGCATTCTGTTTTTGTTAGAGTTACCAGGTTGTTCCATTAAATTAGAAAACCATTAGCATTTGTCCATTTAACTGTTGATCTCTCTTGCATTCTCCCCGTGCTTCCCGAAGTATTCATACAATGGAAATAATGCAATTCTATTTAATTTCATGTATTTCCTTCACTGAAAATTAACACTAATTAAAATAATCCTTGACATTTATTACCTTAATGCAGCATTAACTGTACTCAGTGGTTTACATGTGTTATCTCATTAAACTTACAATAACCCTATGAGCTAAATACTATGGTTATCCCATTGTCAGAAAAGGGAGCTGAAGTTTAAGCAATTCAATATCTTGCCAAAAGTCATACAACCGGTATGTAACAGAGCTGGGTCTATCAGGGTCTGTCCAACTGCCTCCCTGATGGTGATTAGCTTCAAAATATAATAGGCACAACTTCTATTACAGAATAAGGAAAAGTGGCATCGTCACTCATGAGTTCCCATATGTAATGAAAAAATATATTGGCAAGAGATAACTCACCAACTGTACTGCTATATAACATAAGCTCTGGCCATCAACCTGTCATTATAAAGTTTGGGTGGTTCTGCATGTGGAACACTTCATGGGCTTTTATAGGTGGGAAACTCCTTTCTCTTTCATAACAAATTATAAGATTCTCTATAAATAAAGCATTACATTCATATATCTAAAATGAAATTAATAATAGAATCTAATCTTCAGATAAGTGACAAACTACTCTGGTACTCAGGTCAAAATCATTAATATAATGGCTATGATTACCTACTTCTGAGACAACATTAAAAAAGAAATGGACATTTTCAAAAGGAAAATCCTGAACTTCAAGCACTGCTTTGGAGAGGACAGAAAGACCTACATGAAAAGCAGATGTAGACCAATTCTCCTCCAGGAATGAAAATCAAGCAATGACTCACACTAGTAAACTTCTTTCTAGAAAAAAATTCAATATTTGAATGACACTACAAATTCCTGCTGACTTATTTTAAGTAAACTATTATCACTTCCTAGTAATATTTTTATTTATCTAGTAGACTGTGGAGAATAGCTGTTCTCTTTTCTTGTCAAGCCTTGAACTGAAACAATTCTCAGCTGATTTAGTGCCATGATCAGGACTCCAGCTTCACTGAGAGCTTGGAGGTCTGCTAACGTACCCCAGTGTCTATTCTCATCCCAAACCCTAGAGAAGCACAGCACTCTCTACTGGCTAAAACCCTGGGGCCACAGCATAAATACTTTCCAAAGGCAAAATAGGATTCTAGATAAACATGTGATCTAAAAAATTTTCCATCAGCAGATCTGCACTATAAGGAATGTTAAGGAAAACCTTTGGGAACAGGAAAATTATACCTCATGTAGCTTCAAGTCTCCATTTGGAATGAACAGCACCATAAATGGTATGAGTAAATATATAAGAAAATTGTCCTCATTTTTAAAGTTATTTAAAAGATAATTTGCTCTTTGCTTCTCCCTATTCCACAAACAGCCACATGCTGTTGTACAGTGTCAAGTCATATTCCTGAGACACGATGGTTAAGGTCAGAGTAAACAAATTTGTCCATATTAAGTGCCTGGACACCAGGGCTTCTTTTAACTTCAACAAATAGGAAATTATCACCATCACTGTCTCTTTTAGTGTATTAACTACATGATCTAACATGATCCGGTATGATTTCACACAAGGCAACTTTAGTGGCACAATCAAGGCTGAGAACAAGAAGTTTGTCAACATTGGGAAGGTAATCTCCATCTTTCAGAAGCAAGATGCCACCAACATTATATGGAATAGTGCTGGTACTGAATATGTTGTGGAGTCTTTTAGGCCTGGGGCTCACTTGAAGTCTAGAACATGAAGGGTCATTATCTCTACCTCTTCTACCTATGCCTCCATATTTGTGATGCTCCCATCCTCAACACAGTTTCCGTATCAGAACCATGAGAATTATGACAACTTCCTCAAGATTGTCATCAATGCCCCCTGCACCACCAACTGCTTTGCTTCCTGAACAAAAGTCATCCAGGATGACTTTGACATTGTGGAGGGATGACAGTCTATACCATTGCTGACACTCAGCTGTGGATGGCCAGCCTGGGAAACTGGCATGACCATTTAGGGGTACCCAGAACATCATCCCTAAATCTATATCTACCAGAGCTGCCAAGGTTGTGGACGAGATCATTCCTGAGTTGAATGAGAAGTTCACTAGCATGGCTTTCTGTGTCCCCACCCCTAGATTTGTTGGTTATGGATCTGACCTACTGTCTAGAGAAAGCTGCCAAGTATGAGGTCATTAAAAAAAAAAAAAAGAATATGCGTGGATAAACCTTAAACATAAAGCAATCACTAAAAGAACATAGAGATGTAGGGAATAAGTTGAGTGGAGATAAAGTGATATCGAAAATACTCAGCTCAAAAGATAACAGGAAAATAAGAAAGAAAACAGCAACCAAACCCCCACCCCGGAAAAAAAAACCCTAAAACAAATGGAAAACATAGAGCAAGATCACAAATTAACCCAATCACATTAATAGTTACAATAAAGGTAAATGGGCAGATGGGACTAAAGAAAACACACCAAAAAAGACCTAATAAGAATCACATTTGAAATGTAAAAGCATAGATAGGTTCAAACAAAAGGAGGGAGAGAAAGAAACAATCACTAAGAGAGTTGTAGTAGCTATATTATATCAGACAAAGTAGACTTCAGAACAAGAAATATCATTAGGAAAAAAAGAGAACCTTTCATGATGGGAAAGGAGTCAATGATGAACAAAACAAGTGGACATGCACCTATGAACAGAACTCAAAAACACTAGGCAAAATTTAGTAAGAGGTGAAAGGAGAAACAGAAAAGGCTGCACTTAGATTTCATTCCTCTCTCAGTAATTCATGCAGAAAATTAGTAAAGATATAGAAGATGAATAATACATTCTCCATAAACTAGACCTAACTAAGGGGTTATTAAACATTTTAGCCAGCAACAGCAGCACATACATTGACACTAGAAAACTTATCACAGACCAAGTGGACCTGAGATACAAAGCAAATCTCAATAATTTCCTTAATACACAATTTCAAAAACTATTATACTCAGTAATTGTAGCTAATTTTTGTAGTAAATATACATAACATGAAATTTGCCATATAAAAATTTTCAAGTGTACAATTCAATGTACATTCACATTGTTGAAATTTTAAAATATTAAAATAAATCAAAATATGTTCTCTGACTGCAATGAATTTAAATAAGACATCAATAAAATAATATTTAGAAAGTCCCCTGATATGAGAAAATAAATAAAATACTTCTAAATAAGCTATATTAGAATGAAAGAAAAGGTTAAAGAAAGGTTAAAGAAAAGTTAAAGGTTAAAGAAAAATTCACAAGTTAATTAGGTTAAAGAAAAGTTAATTTAGAAGATATTTGAACTAAGAAAAGAAAGTACAACTTATCAAAGCGTCAGTTGCAGCTAAGGCAGTGCTTAGAGGGAAATCTATAGCTATAAATGCTTTTATAAGAAAAGAAGAGGGACGCCTGAGTGGCTCAGCAGTTTAGCGCCTGCCTTTGGCCAGAGCGTGATCTTTGAGTCCCAGGATCGAGTCCCACATTAGGCTCCCTGCATGGAGCCTGCTTTTCCCTCTGCCTGTGTCTCTGCCTCTCTCTCTCTCTCTCTCTCTCTCTCTCTCTGTGTGTCTCATGAATAAATTTAAAAATCTTAAAAAAAAAAAAAAAATCTAAAAAAAAAAAAAAGAAAAAGAAAAGAAAGCTCTAATATCCATGACCAAAGCTTCTGCCTTAAGAAGCTAGTAAAGAAGAGTAAAGCCATGGAAAAAGGAAAAAATAAAACAAAGAGTGAAGATCAGTAACATGGAAAATGAACCAATGATTGAGGAAATCAATAAAAACAAATGCTGGATCTTGAAAAGATCAATAAAATTGATCCATCTAGGCCAATAATAAGAAAAATAGAGAAAAGATATAAATTACCAATTTTTTTACAATTAAAAGAATATCACTGCAGAAGCTACTGATGTTAAAAGGGAATTGTAAGGGAATATTACAAAAAATCTTACTCCAATAAATTTGACAACATAAGTGAGAAAATTATTTGAAAAAAAACTACCAAAATGACTTAAAAAGAAATAATAAATTGAGTACACTTATGTCATTTATAGAAACAGAATTTATAAAATCTTCCCACAAAGAAAATTCCAGTCCCAGAAAAATCCTGGAAAAAATATAAGCAAATCAAATCAAGCCACTACAGAATAACCAAAGATAATCTATCTAAGAATGTAAGGTTGATTAAAATAAGAGAAAAGGCAAGCAGTCATCTGAATAGATGCAGAAAAAGTATCTGAAAAAATCTAATACTCATACATGATTTTTTTAAAAAAGCCTCTGCAAACTAGGAACAGCAAGGAATTTATTGAACCCAGTAAATGGACTCTTTGAAAAACCTATAACAAACATCATACTGACTAGAAAAAACTAAATGTTTTCCCCATGAGACTGAAACAAGGGAAGATTAAGAATGTCTATAATCTCTATGCAGAAAGTTCTGAGGAATAACCTAAAAAGCTAATAAATGAATTTAACAAGAATTCAGGATGCAAGGCCAACATTATATATAATATATATATATAATGTATATAATATATGTTATATTTGTAACATATATATTATATATGTGTTATATATGTTATATATATAATATATAAATTCATATAAATGAATGGTTGGAAAATTTTAAAAATTTTAAAAATTATTTTAAAAATTTATACCAGTATAGTATCCAAAAAATTAAGCACTTAGGAAAAATCTGCCAAAAGATATATACGACCTTTACACTGAAAACTAAAAAACAGAGAATTAAAAACAAAACAAATAAAGGGAGATATAAACTCTGTGAGTTAAATAGAATACTCAAGATTGTTAAATTGTCAGTTCTGCACAAACTGATCTATAGTCTTGACAAATACCAGTCAAAATCCCAGAAGGCTAATTTGTAGGTATTGACAAGATAACCTGAAAATTTTTATGGAAATGGAAAGAAATTAGAATGGCTAATTTTGGAAAACAAAGATGGAAAATAGAAGATTAAATCTATAGTAATCAAGAGAGTGTACCAGGATAAAAAGAAATATAAAAATCAATGGAATAGAATATAAAACTCAGATACAGAGTCATACATACATGATCTTGATTTTCAATATAAATGACAAGTAATAAATGGGGAAAAGAAATTCTTTTCAACAAATGATGCTGAAAACAACTAAATGTCCATATGGGAACAATGAAACTTGACCATCACAAATAACTCAAAATAGCTTATTAGTCTAACTAGGAAATTTCTAGGGAAAAAAACAGACAGAAATCTTTGAAAACTTGGAGAAGACAAAGATTTCATCATAGGACACAAACATGAGCTACTACAATAAGATGTTGACATATAGGGATATACTGACTTCATAAAAATAAAAACTGCTCTTCAATAAAAGCTGTTAAGAAATGAAAGGACAAGTTATAGATTAGGTGATACATGTATCTGACAAAGGACTTATGTGTAAAACAATGAGCTCTTAAACTAAAACTAAAAATACATACATAAACCCACAATTTTAATGCCCAAAAGGTATGAAAGGACACTTTACAAAAGAAAATATACAAATGGCCAATACTCCCATGAAAAGATGCTCAATGTTAAGTCAGTCTACACAGACTAACTAGAATGGCTAAATTAAAAAGACAATACCAAGTAATGAAGAGGCTGTGCAGCAACTAGAATTCTTCCACACTGCTAGTAGGAACATAATGTGTAAAACTTCTTTAGAAAATGGTTTGAGAGTTTCTTTAAAGTTAAAGATAGGGGATCCCTGGGTGGCGCAGCGGTTTGGCGCCTGCCTTTGGCCCAGGGCGCGATCTTGGAGACCCGGGATCAAATCCCACGTCGGGCTCCCGGTGCATGGAGCCTGCTTCTCCCTCTGCCTGTGTCTCTGCCTCTCTCTCTCTCTCTCTCTGTGTGTGACTATCATAAATACATAAAAAAAAAAATTTAAAAAAAAACTTAAAAAGTTAAAGATAGAAACGCCTGGTGGCTCAGTAGTTGAGTGTCTGCCTTTGGCTCAGGGTATGATCTCAGGGTCCTGGGATCAAGTCTTGTAACAGGCTATCTGCAGGAAGCCTGTTTCTCCCTCTGCCTCTGTGTGTCTCTCATGAATAAATAAATAAAATCTAAAAAAAAAAAAAAAAGAGGAAAAGTTAAAGATATACCTATCATGTGACCTAGAAATTCCACTCTTAGGTATTTATTTAGCAGAAATGAAAAAATATATCCACCAAGACTTGTTCCTGAATGTTGATAGGCAGCTTTATTCTCAGAGTTTCCTAAAATTGGAGACAACCAAAATATCTAATCAGAGGTAGATAAACAATATGGTATATCAATACAATGGAATATAAGCCCACAGTAAAATTAAGAAACAAAAACAACTATTGATGCCACAGTAACAGATGAATCTTAAAAATATTATGGTGAGCAAAAGACAAACACAAAAGATTGCATATATTATAATCTCATTTCCACCAAAGTCTAAAAGCTGTTAATCTTACTGAATTCAGTAAGATTACGTTGCAAGCCATCAGTGAATTAAAAGTCAATTGGTTGCCTGGACCCATAGTAGAAGGAATTGATAGGAAAGGATATATGGTTACCTTGGTGTTGGGGGTAATAGAAGTGTTCTGAGGCTTAATTTTGGTGGTATAGGAGTTACAGATTTCTTAAAGCTCACTGTCCTTATATACTTAAAATGGATACATCTTATATGTAAATTATACTTTAATAAAATTTGAAGGGGGAAAAAAAAACAAACCTGGAAGCCTTTTCTCCAACCTATGTGATAATCTAATCCCCTCTTCTTAGTTCAATTCCCAGAAGACTCCTGCTTTTTCTTCACATGTCCTTGATATTTGTCCTTTGAACTTATTCTGTTGAGAAGCCATTACCTACCTCCAACCTGGGATCTTCTTACTACCACCACTACTACTGATTCCAGATTCTTTTGGAAAGTAGGATACAGACTTTTCTATTTTTCCCTCACTAACTCTGAAACAGACTCAGAGATACTTTTTGTTTTCCCATATTTGCTTTGTTTTCCCATTTTTACTAGACTTAACTACAGGAAAAGAAAATAATGATAACCAAGAATGAAGAAAATTACATAGTTAGCAATTTTTCCCATAAGACTAGAATATACTATCCATTCTAAGCTTTATCTCAAATTATTTAAGCAAGCAAGATGCTAAATTTTGCCTTTGGAATCAACCTACAAAACTTAGAGTATCCGAGATGTTAGAACAAATTACTAAAATTTTAGTCTTTCTAAGATATATGGTATGTCCTGTTATGTGTGTGTTAAATTCCTGTTCCCTTCAATATCAGGAAATAGTAAAGGTTTTTAAATTACTCCAGGGTAAAAAATACCTGAGATTAAACAGTAGTTCTATCACTTATGTGTATGACCCAACAGGCAATTAGCTTCAAATGTAAAATGGCTGGGCTGCCTTCTCAGAGGAAAACAAAATTATCTTTCATGGCTACTAGAAGTTCAGATTATCCATTAAGTCCTTCCTGTCATCACCTACTCTTTTATTCATTGCAGGATTTCATGTCTTCATGCTGCAAGTCAACTATAAATCTTGACATCATATGACAGAGAGGCTTGCAACCAGGTGGTAGATTTAGAATTGATAAACAGGAAGTAAGAAATGACAATGTTTCTAAACAGATAGGTAAGTGATGATAGCTGAATTCGGTAAGATTACTTTGCAAGCCATCAGAAGTCTCCAAGAAGCATTCAACTTGATAAGGCTCTGAAATAACAATTTTCATATTGTTGCTTAGAAAAGGGGAAAGACAGAGGAAAAATGGATAGAGTCAAATACACTATTTATTGCTGCCATATATATCTTTCAGTGAAATAACAAGAGTCATTAAACCCCCTACTTGAGAATCTTCAATGCTTACCTATTTCCTAGAAATCAAATCCTCAACTCAAGTGTTTGATATTCAAGAGTTTTCATACTCTCACCTGGGCCTATTTTCCTCCCTGTGCTTTATGCTGCATTAAAATTAAAATGCTGGGATCCCTGGGTGGCGCAGCGGTTTGGCGCCTGCCTTTGGCCCAGGGCGCGATCCTGGAGACCCGGGATCGAATCCCACGTCGGGCTCCCGGTGCATGGAGCCTGCTTCTCCCTCTGCCTATGTCTCTGCCTCTCTCTCTCTCTCTGTATGACTATCATAAATTAAAAAAAAAAAATTATAAAAAAAAATTAAAATGCTAATTATTTCTCATAAACATCCCATTTTCATCCCTGACATTATGCTTATGGATCCAATCTTAAATATCTTTTCCTCCATCAAACTTCATAATTGAAGTCAGTCCTTTCATCCTTGCTTCCTTCCTCCCTTCAAGGTCCAATTAAAATATCATTTCCTCCATGAATCTGACTTCCCAACACCTCCTGAAACCAGAAGTCTGTTTTCTTTCCTCAGAATTCCCACAACTCTTTGTACTCCTGCTCTAAACTCCAACTCTTTGTATTTCCTGCTCTAAAATCTATGAATCTTCCTCTTTCTGTTAATATCTTCCTAGCTCTCATGGGAATAATAATAGACAGATGAAAAAATGAAGATCCCTTAGTTCTTCTAAATAGGTACTTTGCTGAAAACTTTATAATGTCAAACCCTTATAGTAAATTAACATATACCACACTTCTCTTTTTTAACTTAAGCTGCTTACCACCAACTAGTCTGTTGAATCCTCTTTTATATAGAGATAGAAAACATGTACATTTATAAATATTCTTCACAGTTGAAAATGCTGTTCCTTATTACTTTCAAATGTGTGAAATGATGGATAGTGCCAGCAGTCCTTTCTTTATAGGAGACAGGCTGTTCTATGGTTGGCAGCCATGACATATCCACATGGTCCATTATAGTACATGATCATTTCACAGTATATATGGTGTATTAATCAGCTTTGGTTATGGGAACAAACAACGCTAAAATCTAAAAATAGTTTGCAACAATAAACATGCATTTCTCACTCATAGGTCTGAAAGTTGCTGCAACTGTTCAGTTCTGCTCCGTATTTTTCTCATTCTGGAACCCAGGCTGATGATGGAGGGCTATTTCTGCTATTGCATAAATAAAGTCACATGGCCTAACTTAACAATGACTTGGAAAATATATTCTGCCTATTGGAAGGTATTGGCAGTCACATGGCAAAAGGAATGGAAGTATACCTCTTGGGGAGGGAACACATAGGAACAATAACAAAATTCACCACATGTGGTTAAATAAACTGAAAGAGTAGCCCCATCCTTTACAGGCAAGCTATGCTCTCTCCCACCACTCTTCTCAAGTATAGCTTAAGGTAATAGAAAAAGCAATCATCATTCCCTTGATATATTTGCATAAGCACTTAAATTCAACTCCAAAATTCAGGCTAAATACATATGGAAAGAGATAATAAGGCAGTTTCTGGAAAGAGACCTTGGGGTTGTCGCTTGCTTGCCATTCATCAGTTACCCAGGATCAAATTACACAGCAAGCACTGGGGGCTGGATGACAAAAAAAAAAAAAAAAAAAGAGAGAGAGAAAGAAAGAAAGAAAAAAAGAAAAGAAAAGAAAGAAAAAAAAAAGAAAAAAAATCTGGTCGAATCAGAAGGAAAGCCTAAATACTCTTTCGTTCATCTGTTCTGAGTGAAAAATATACACAATTTAAATGAAACAAAATTCCTCCAGCCAGCAAAGTGTGAACATTTTGAGAAGCTACTGATTGATATGTTAAACTTATAATTTTCACCAAGTCTTCAAATCTTATTATACATGTCAACTGGTCACAGAGATAACTCAGCTGTGACCTTCCTTAAACAGTCTAATGGAAATGATCCCAGTTTTAGCCAATTTCTCTTTTGTTCACAGAAGAGAGCTAAAGGGCCCTAAATTGCGAAAGAACTGTTTTAAAGTCCAGCCTTGGATGCAGATGAATAGTCCTGTAAAGGTGCACTCTACAGGTGAAATGGCACAAAAGGAATTCTAATGCCTTATGTAAATATCATCAGTAAGGCCTCCTTCCAATTTGCAGTATAGAGAGATTCAGAACCTTGAAGGGCTGGCCAAACAGATTAAATGCTCCATGGAGAAAGCCATGAGAAAAAAATAAGCAAATGTCTGCTCAGACCAGTACCTTCTCTTCTCTGTCTTTTGTACTAAGTAACCAGTAAAATAAGAATTTTAATGAATTGTAGGCTCGTGTCACAGAAGTCACCATCCAAAGCAGAGAACACAGCCCCAAGAGCCTCAGAAATAAGGTAGGGTAGCAACTTTTTCTTTCTCTTTCTTTGTCAGTAAGGAGAACCACTTTCCTCTGTGGTAGCTAGTCTTTTTTTTTTTTTTTTTTTTTTTTTTGGTAGCTAGTCTTTGAAATGGCTGCCAATGATTCCTGGCTCCTGCTATTTACACTCCTGTGAAGTCCCTTCCCACTTCACAGTAGAGTTGGTATGTATAACTAATAGGATACAGCAGAAGTGACTGTATGTCATTTCCAAGATTAGGTTATAAAACCCTGTGGCTTCTCCTTGGGCCCTGTGTCTCTCTGGTCCCTTGCCCTAGGGAAAGTCAGTTTTTATGCTGTGAGCTGCCCTATAGAGCAGCAGAGAATATGATAGGGAACTGAGACAGGTCTCTGACTAACAGCCACAAAGGCAATGAGAACCTCAATGTAACATTCTATGAAGAATTGAGATCTGCCAACAACCATGTGAATGAGATCAGAAGAAGACTTTTCCCCTACTCAAGCCTCAGATGAGACTGCAGCCCTAACCAACGGTTTGATGGCAACTACATGAGAGACTTTAAGGCAGAACCACTCAGCTAAAGTTCTCCCAGATTCTAACTCAAAATCTGTAAAATAATAAATGCTCAGTGTTTTAAGCTGCTAAGTGGTAATTTGTTATGTAGCATTAGATATTTAATATACTATCACTGTTCAAAGTTGTATCTATTAGATTTTATTCTTCAGGGGACAAAGGGGAAAAAGTAAACCTTTTATACTTTGTTCCTTTACTCATTTCTAATTTTTCCTTAGAGTTAAATTAATATTGATATTTTATAATTTACAGTTTTAATTGCTAAAAGCATTAGAAATCTTATATACACATACACACACGCATATATATACATACATTAAAATATCATGGTCAATATCTATAAACATAAATTTTTCCTTTGTACTATGAGAGGTTAAAATTCTATTTCTTTTTTTTTAATTCTATTTCTAGTGATATACAATTCACTTTGCTGGCAAGGAGCAATATAATATGAAATGATAAAATTGAGTTCCCATTGCTTCTGTTAGAGTAACACAATGGGCACCACATATTTCCAATTTTTTAACAATTAGAGAAAAACTAGTGTAATTTTTGTACCATCACTGTATGTTACCTATTGACATTATTTTAATACTAGTCACACTGGTAACTTTTTAGAGATTTTTTTATATAAAAGAAAAAGTTAAAAGAAAATAGGAATGTCAAATTGAATACTTTTAGTTGTTACTAAGAATTCCTAATATTTCAGTTATAGCCTTGGCAAAATCTAACCTTGATGTTACTAAAATTTGAGACTTCAGTTTTGTATATACAGTACAAGCTGATTTAAATATATTTTTCCTCTGGCTCTACTGACTTCATTATCAATTGCTAGCTTTTGTCAAATTGGTTAGTAAAAAAATAAAAACTGATACATACTGTATATTTGCAATATAACAAGTGTGTGCACCTGACACATTTACATACAGGTTTATTATTATAAACTGGAGGAAGCTGAAGCTTTTAAAATTATAACTAAATCGTACATGGTCCTACTGTTATTAAGCGACAGAGAATTTATACACAACTTGTCTTGCGCTAGAAGCCCTAGTTTAACCACTGCACTGTACTTTGTGGTCTTCCACTGCATGGCTGAGAATCTCCTTATCTATTCCCCATTAATTATGCTTTTGTCTAAACTCCTACAGCATTAAAAACAGTCTTTGCCAGATAACACAAAACTTAAAATAATGCTGCTGGTAATAGCCTCAGATATTGAGTCTTTAATATGTTTTTAATGTATGCTTTGCAAATATTTTTCAGTTAATCTTCACAATGATTATGATAAAATGCATAAGGCATGACAATAATGTCCATTTCACAGAAGGAGAAAATGAGACAAAACCATATTTTATTGTTTAGTGTAGAAAGAAAGAAAATATCTAGGAGCTCCTAGGTGCTCAGTCCAGTTGTCTACCTTTGGCTCAGGTCATGGTCTTGGGGTCTTGGGATTAAGCACCATGTGGTGCTTGCTCTCTGCTCAGCAGGGAGTCTGCTTCTCCCTCTCCCTGTGTGCTCTCTCTCTCCTCAAATAAACAAAATCTTACAAAAAAAGAAAGAAAAGATTTAAAAACCTGTGATTGAGACCTGTACTCTATCATAAAATCCCATCATATCTATGAATTGCTAAAATAACATAACATTTCCTTATTTATAAAGGTGGTTGATAAGATAATTTTTTTCATCATATTAGCTCATACAAATACATCTTCTCTAATTAAAAGCATCCTGAAATCTAGAGTTGTATTTAATTTATCTGTTTTCTCATTACCTACAAAAGTAGAAGCAGCTCAACAAACTACAGAGTTCTGAAATTTACCATAAAAGGGAACAAAAAAATGTTAGCTTCCATATTAGAAGCTTATATCAACAGAAGTCTTTTTTCCTTATATTCTTGAACACCTGGATCTCTCCTATGATATTTTGATTCCTATGAACAATATTTCTTTCACTACAGTAATTCATCTTCTTCACTGATTTATTGCTATTTTTATTGTTATTATTATATAATATTAAGGTCCAAGAAATCTATGTAATTTTCTATTAAAAGTCAATATGCTATTTAAATGGGATTTGGCTCCTAGGTACTTAATAATTTTCATGATTATTTCTCTAATTTTGTGTCAAAATATGCTTTTTAAAAAACTGTCAAAGCCAAATTCTGGCATCCAAAACGATCTATTTGACAGTTTATTAGCTAAATGATTAAGTGCTTTCCTGAACACCAAATAAACAATGTCATAAAATAAACTGCCAGTGTCAATCTGCAATATAATCTTATCATAACAGCTAAGGTTAATTAGGAAGAAGCCCATCCTTCTAAATCCAAATAGGTTTAACATAATAAAGAACAGATCAATTACTAGATATATGACAAGAACATGAATCTATATAATAGTGATTGAATATGTGGCATTGATGTCAAAAAGTCAAGGTCACCAAACATGACAAAGATCAATTATAAGTTTCAAATGTAAATCATAAATAACTCAAGAAGTAAAATATTATTTTTGTATGATTGTTCAGATATTATTGATCTAAGCCTTTCAAAGTCAACTTCAAAGCATGTTTCTCTGTCTCCTGCTATGACATGTATTACTGAATAATAAGAATGAGGATAAAAATGTCTATCTTTATAGAGAGTCCACAATAATGATTAACCTTAAAAATATGACAATAAAAATTTAATAATTTTAGAGGCAAAAATAACAAGTTTTAAATATCTCTTAAAAAGAGAGTGAAACTTGAATGTTTGATGAATATACACAAACTTATTATCTCCAGTTTAAAAAATTTCAAATATTTCCTCCCAAATATGTGCAAAATAAACTATTTTAGTATATGCCATATGCCAAATATTTTGGTAGGCATTTTACATGCATTATCTCATTTTACATATATAGTAACCATGTTAAGTACTATTATATCCCCATCTAATACTTTTGACATGCCGATTTTTACCAGTTTCCTGCTTTAGCTATGCCTGAAATGTCTTTCCTCCATCAAAGCTCATAATGTAAATCCTTTCTTCCTTCAAGATCCAATTAAAATGACATTTCCTTCACGAATCTGATCTCCTAGCACCTCCAGAAACCAGAAGTCTGTACTCTTTCCTCAGAATTCATACAATCCTTTGTACATTTCCTTCTCTAAAATCCATGAATCTGCCTCTTGTTAATATCTTCCTATTCCTCACAGGAATAATCATTGATAGATGAACAAATGAATGAAGATTTCATTGTTCTTCTAAATAGGTGTTTTACAGAGAACTTTCTAAAGTCAAACCTTATAATAGATTAACATTTACCACATTACCCTTTTCGAACTTAAGTTCGGTATTCATCAGAATTAAGAAAAACCATACATGAAAAGTAGCAAAAAAAATTCCACCATAGAATTTTCCTAATAAGGTTTGAAATTAACCATATACTCTAGAAAATTAACTATCTACTTGAACAAAATTCAACATTCTATTAACAGACCATAAAATCCAGATACTCAAAAATCCGACGAGAAATTACTAGATATGTAAAGAAGAAAATACAACAAAAATCAGTAAATAGGCATAGTTCCTCCCCCAAAAAAGAGAATTTTCAGACTGTAAAGCAGAGATTAAAAACACATTAAAAAATAAAATTAAAATATATATATTGAAAGATTTCAAGCAAAACATACACATAATGAGAAAAAAATAGGAAATCTCAAGGAGGAAAAACTATTCTATAGGACAGGCTTAGCAGATTAGACACTGAAAGAGAAAATATCAGTAAACTTAAAAGTAGGGCACTAGAAACTAACCAAACAGAAGCACTGTTGGTACTATCTGACAGGGCATTTTTTAAAAACTATGATTAATATGTCAGAATATCTAGTGCAAAAGGTAAAAAACAGTTTGGGAATTTCAGCAAAAAATGGAAATCATATGAGAGCTGAAAGAAATACTAGAAATAAAAGTCAATGGTAATAGCCATGACTTTGAGAGACTCATTAGATTTGACATAGTCAAGAAAAGAACCAATGATTCTGAAGATAGGTCAACAGAAATAGCCCAGCTAAAACACAAACATAAGGAAGAGTGAAATAGAAAAAGAACAGAACTAGAAAAAGTGAAATACAAAAAGAATAGAATAAGAAAGCATTGAAAAGCAGTGGGAAAATATCAAGTAATCTAGTATAAGCAAAACTGGAATCCCAGAAAAACAGAGAGAAAGAGGGGCAGAGGGTAAAAAAAACCCACCCCTAGGCACAGCAAATTCAAATGGTTGAACATTAAGGACAAAGAAAAAATACTGAACACAGCCAGAGAAGAGGAAATAAAAATAATATACAAAGAGATAAAAGTGAGAGTTGGAGCAAAAATTTTGACAAAAACTATGCAAGCCAGACTATAGAGTGACAGGGAAAAAAAATAACTGTGAAGCCAAAAAAATACGTTCATCAAAAATAAATTTAAAATAGAGGATTTTTTTCAGATTAAATAAAACTGAGAGAATTCATTTCCAACAGACCTGAACTACAATATTAAAGAAGAAGTTCTTCAGCAAGAAGGAATATGACACAAAACAAAAACTTGGATCTCCTGGAAAAAAATGAAGATGGTTTGAATATGGATAAGGTAAAGGCAAATATAAAACATACTCTTTTCTTAATCACACTAAAAAAAAAAAAAGAATAACAGTCTAAACAGTAGCTGTCAAAACTTTTTCTTTAAAAGACCAGGTAGTAAATATCTTCAGCTTTGTAGGCCATAAGGTCTCTGTTGCAATTACTCAGCTATACCCTTGTAGCATTGAGAGTAGTCATAAATTATACATAAATAAATGTGTATGACTAGCTTTGTCCTAAGGGCTGTATTTTCCTAAGGCCTGAAAAATTTGTGGCAACAATAGCAAAAAATTGAGAGGGATGAATTGGAGGCATACCTTTATAAGTTTCTGACATTATACATGAAGTGTTACAATGTTACTTAAAGGTATATTGTGATTAATCAAAGATGCATATTGTAAACTCAAAGGAAACACTAAAAATAGTAAAAGGTATAAATAATAAGCCAATAAGTTAAAAATGGAATCATAGTAAATAATTCAAAAGCTGGCAGAAAAAGAAGTGGAATAGAAAAACAAGTGGAACAGATAGAAAACAACTAGCAAGTTGGGCCTTTTTTCAATTAAACTACATAAAATAGTTACGTTAAAGGTAAATGATCAAAACATACTAATTAAAATACAGAGAAGGTCAAATTGATGAAGCAGAATCCAAATAGATGCTATTTAAGAAACCCATTTTACATATAAATAAAGACACAAAGAGGTTACCAGAAAAAAGATGGGGAAAACACATTATGCAAACACAAATCCAACTAAAGCTGAAGTGGCTATATTAATATCAAAGTAGACTTCAGAAGAAGGAATATTATCTGGCATAAATCTCCAGCTTGCTGAGGATTTCAACAGAGTTCTCTCAGTAACTGATAGAATAAGTAGACAGAAAAATCACTAAGGATCTAGAAGACCTCAAGATCAATTGATTTAACTTAACAACAGCAGACTAAACATTTTTTTCAAGTGGACATTGAACATTCAGCAAGATGGCCCTTAATCTGTGCCACAAACAAACCACAACCAAATGAAAATAACTGATACCATACAAAGTGTCTTCTCTGTTCATAAAAAAATTAGTTATCAACAGAAAGAGATTTATAAAACTCCCAAATATGTGGAAATTAAGCCACATACTTCTAAGTAGCCTATGAGTCAATGAGCAAGTTGAAAGGAAAATGAGAACACGTGTACTTAATGAAAATAAAAACACAATGTATAAAAAGGTACAGGAAGGTACTAAAGCAATGCTTGTGGGGAAATTTATAGTGGAGAATGCTTATATCAGGAAAAAATGAACAGTTTTAAATGATTATCTGAGAACAAGAGAATATCTGAGAACAAGAATCCTACCACCTGTGCTCTCTTCCTTTCCATCGGAGTGAATTATCTTAAGAAAGATACGTATGCCCAACAGATAAATTTTCCAAACATATGCATGTGCATTTTGAAGCCAGACATTATAATTAATTAAGATGCATTCCTAAAACATCTGGTTACCAGCCAGGTATCCAATTTAGGAAGTATCACTTTAAACATTAAGTGCAATTGCTTTCAATAACATTTTACCTCCTTCTTCCTTTGAAAGCAAAAATGTCTGCTTCCAAACTACAGTTTCGTAATTCAAAGAAAAGTTGACTTTATTGTATACTATTCATTATTCTTATAGAGGTAATGAAAACAGAAAAAAAACAGAAGGAAAATATAATTACTATGTACATCATAAAATGATAGAGATATGGTTATAAATAATGTGTCTGAAACTTAGGGTGACCAATCATCACCAAGTGCCTGAGACTGAAGGAATTTCAGAAACATAAGACTTTCAGTGCTGAAATGGGAAAGTGTTGTGGAAACCAAGACAAGTTGGTGATTCTACTTGAACTGTACCCGAGATATGTTTAATTTTAAGACATCAAAAAGAATAAGTGAATTAGGCATACATCTCAAGTGAACCATAGGAATCTATTTTGACAATTTTAAAAGTAAAATGATCATATCCCTAAAAACAAAGTATTTCAATGTTCATCTTAAAACATGTGTTAAATTGATTTTCTGCTTATTTCCATGGTATCCAGCTACATATTTATTGATAAATCCACAGGTTATGCTCATGGACTCAGTCCTGGGCCCATGGATTCTTCCTAGACCAATTCTGTGCATCTGCCATCTTTTTGACTTTTCTCTCATTTTGTGTTTCATAGCTACTACCACTGTCTCTGGTTAATGGCATTACTATCCAAAATTGTTGACTCAAATATACTTAAAATTTCCAGTTATGCTTGCCTCCATCTTCCCAAATGTGTTGCAAAATACCCAAGGATAAGCCAGCTGCGGATTAACCTTTCCTTTTTTTTCTCCTTTTCAGATGGAGTTCTTAAGTGATGTGTGAGTGCCTGTGTGGTAGTGTGTAAAATAGTATTTGGATGGGCTCTGGGAGGATACGAACACCAACAAAAGGGCTTCCACAAATGACACAGACTTCCAACCCCAGAGACTCTAGCTTGATTCCTGAAGAATTGGGATGTGAAACAGCAAAGAATAATTTGAAAACAACTCACAGTTGATTCTGATATATCTATCCCTAACTCCTCAAGCTCCACCAACATACAAACACAATGCACATGCAAACACACACACACACACACACACACACACACCTCTCACTGGAATTCCTAATAGAAATTGATGTTCCATTTCATTCCTATTAATAGGTTCTTCAAACTTCCTTCCTTCCCATCTTGCCTCTTTCCCACCCACAGCCCCCACCTCCCCACCCCACACCCATACCATGAAAGTAGTTCTCTTTAGGCAGAAAATAATGGTGAAATAGCAGGCAATTCAAATGATGGTGGGTTCATCTCAGAAGAACTCTACCATCCAAGTGCCCCCCTTGCAGTCTGACATAGCTCTGAAGAGAGATCACGCTATGCTAAGCCTATTATTAACTCACAATAATCCTAAGAGAGAGGTAATTACTGTTATCATCATCACTTTATAGAAGGGAAAAGTGAGATACAGAGACAGGAAGTAGAATAGTGTTTGCCAAGGGCTGAGAAAAGGGGATAGTGGGAAGGTATTATTTAATGGGTAGAGTTTCATTCTGGGATGACGAAAAAGTTCTGCAGATGCTAAGTGACGATAACTGCACAACAGTATGAATGTACGAATGTTACTGAACCATATACTTAAAATAGGTAATATGATAAAAATAACAACAATAGTACTGAATGCAGTACTATTCCATTTGAATCATTTCAAACCTTAGTTTGGCTATCATATTTTTAAAAGCAGAACATATGCAGTCCTAAAAAGAGCCTCTAATTTAAAACCACTCTACAGTTCAATTCTACCCACCACAAACATTCATTTCCAGGTAATCTGAAAAAGGTAATACGCATAATGATCAACAGGACTGACTCAGTCAGATCAGACTGCCTGGACTGAGTCCTCACTTCACCACTTTCCAGCTGTGAGGTTGGACAAACTTCCTGAGTAGTCAGTACCTCACTATTCTATAAAATGATGCTGGTAACAGTAAACACCTCTTAGGATTACCATGAGTTAATATGAGTTAATACATATAAAGCACTTTGAACCGTTCCTGGCACACAGAAAATACTCAATAAATGTTGACCAATATGTTTTGTAATGGTGTAACAAAAAAGTTAAGCTTTGTTACCATGTAAAACATTTATAAGCTGATAAGGAATGGATATTTTTAAGATAACATACAAGAAAAAATGTTGATAGCCAGCAAAGAGAATACACTAAATATTTTGCAAAAAAAAATTTTTTTTAAGAATTTATTTATTTATTCATGAGAGACACAGAGAGAAAGGCAGAGACATAGGAAGAGGGAGGGGAAGCAGGCTCCCTGCAGATAGTCCAATGCGGGACTCGATTCCAGGACTTTGGGATCACACCCTGAGTCAAAGGCAGATGCTCAACCACTAAGCCACCCAGGCGTCCCCTCCAAAGAAAATTTTTTTAAGATTTTATTTATTTATTCATGAGAGACATAACACAGAGAGAGGCAGAGACACAGACAGAGGGAGAAGCAGGCTCCTCCCAGGGAGCCTGACGTGGGACTCAATCCCCGGATCAGGGATCACGCCCTGGGGCGAAGGCAGATGCCTAACCACTAGTTACTCAGAGGTTCCCCCCCCCCCAATTTTTTTAAATAAAACTATTCCAATTGTGTATGTTTCCAATTTTATAGATAATTTATTCTTCGATTGCACATTTATTCTACAACTCAGGGATAATGTTTATGTATGTGTGTTCTCTAACCAGCAGACCATGTAGGATAACAAACAGCCTTTGCCACTTTTCATTTGTAGACTATTAATGGGCAACAACTTTAATTGTTATTTATTTATGTTTAAAATTTAATAAGGATATGAATAATTTTAAATTTTTGCTATGTATACAAAAAAGAAATATTAAACTTGCAATATTACTAGCCATTCATTTTCTAGAAGTATATCAAATGGAATTTATCACAGAAAATTTTTATTAAAAATGTGAAGAGACATGAATAATGAATATCAGGAATAGCCATTACCTATTAAAACCACCACTTATCACAAAGAAGAAAATACTACACTAGAGTCACCATTTCTCTTTTCAAAAATCTTATGCAGGGGTCCAGCATTTCAGTGAACTGACATTAATTGTTTACCGTCCATACCAAAATTTTCTCCAACTGTTGACAAACCAACCACAAGGGTACACAGCAGGGGATGGGACTATTTCTTCTACTAATCTTTTAGGCAATTTCTCCTACATATCTTGGCAGGAAGCCTGTAACAGTTTGAACAGAGTTGTGCACAATATGTGCAGTGCAGCCAAAACTCATTAAATGCCTTTGTCTCATGCATCTTGTAAAACACGATATTGCACCCCTGATGAGCAATGCCTCCAAATGTTATGTTAACATTAAGATCACCAGAAACCATTAATTTGCTAGTCAAATTACATCTCTCAGCAGCATTTAGACAATGTTCTAGGGAATGATCTGCCTATCACCAAATATAAATGAAGTTTTAATGATTGTTTTCCAGGTACTTCAGACACCAGTTAAGAAAGTGTTCTAGAATATACTTAATGACTAATTTGTTATAGAATGAAACTTTCATTTAAACTTTAATTTAAATGTTACACATTCTGTACATTTTTTTTTCCAGGTGTGAACAGGGTTTTATACCACTCTGGCTTCATAAAAACACCACCTCCTTTCAGAGAATTAAGGAGAGTCTTCAATTCTTAGTTCTACCTTCTATTTACTTACATCTATTTTATCTTGCCTCCAGTGCTATCATTCCACATCTGTATCTTTTCATGTTAAAGTCCATTCCTAGAATGTCTTTATTATCCCAAATAAAGCCTACTAACATCCATTTCCCTCTGTTTCCAACTCCTCTTGAAAATATACCCCATCGATGAATTATCTCTTGACTAACAATAAGGCAAAGTGACCTTCTCTAAATCCTCTTCTCTAAACCAATCTTGGATACCACAAAATGCATTTATCTTTCCTTTTCCACATATAAATATATCCATTATTTAAATATCCATTACATTTAAAAACTATGCTTGCTTTTTCTGTCCTAGATTATAAACCAAATGCTATCCTGTTCTTTGCCTGATTTGGTATAGAATCTAGATCATTACCATATATGAAGAGACATTTAACAAGTAATGTGCAACTCATTGATTATCTACAAAATATGATAAACAAAAGTAGCCAATCTGGTTAAACAAAATACAAAAAAATTATATTCCTCAACATCAGTGATTTCTTCAACTCAAAAATCTGACTTCCTTATTGTCTATCTTTACCTGAGACATATCCCTGATTTATAGGGAATTCTTTATCTTTCAGTGACAAAAACAAACAAACTCCATGACAACCTGAGCAATAAGGCAAAAATTGATCTTTAAAGCTGACAAGAAAAAAACAAATCCACAAAGAATAGATCAATTTAGTCATTAACTGTGGACAAGGCCATCACACACAGGTCAAAATCCAACTGCATTTTATCTAACAACCAAGAGGTCATATTTTTTTTTTTTTTCTTTTCACCACTTGCTAAATTCTATCCACCCAAGCTCCCTTAACTCAGTTGTTTAAAATATCTTAAGGAAATGACAATGATAACATGGCATTCACTGATTTGGAAAATAATTTGGATTTAGAAAATAGTTATAACATGGCACATTTTTATTGGCTTTGTTTATGACAGACAGTAGGCTAAGACATGAAAGCACATTTAAAGTGTAAAATCCTCATATTTGAGCACCACCATTAAAAGAAGTACTGCCTCCTGATTTGCTGATTGACAGTATTAAAAGAGAAGGAAAATAAAACGATTTGTACAAGTAGCTGAGCTCATCATTCAATAGAATCCATAGGAATGATAGGTCATGTGCCACAATGGTTATTTTTGGAGAGCTGAACATGGCAATATTATAAGATCAGCCTTGTTCATTTGTGAATGATGATTCAGAAAAAGTTGAGCCAGAAATAAATGAAGCCTTAGAACAACTCAAAATTTAGGTGCTCTGGGAATTTTGTAACAACTATAACTTTTTATTACTAAAAAAAAATATTTTCAAAACCCCAATGGAGGATTTAAAAATAGGGAAGTTCAAATGAGTGTCTTCCCACCTAAAGTTATACAAAATAAAAAACGTGGACATAATAAGACATCATAACATGAAGCTAAGCCATAACGACTGAGGGTTGATTCTGAAACCTGACTACCTGGGGTCAAATTCTAGCTCTAGCACCTTCTACTTGGGTGATTAGGGGAAGTTTCCTAACCAGTCTTACCTCCTTGTTCTCCTTGCCTCCTTTAGCTCCCAAAAGGATAATAATAGTAACTGCCTTAAAGGCTTCTTTTTAGGTTATATGGGTAGGCTTTCAGAACACTGCTGAGCACATAGTAAGTATTACAGATGATGATGATGATGATGATGATGATGATAATGACAACGACCCACAAGCATTCATGTCCTTAGTGCACTTTTAAAAGTATCACCAGATTAGTTTGTGTTTCTTTCTTTCGTTTAGGTTCTTTTGGTTTAAGCCAAAAGAGATAAGTGGCTGCTTGTTTTCCCATATTCCTAATAGGATAAAACTGTTCAGTGAAGCATTCATTTTAGGCAAGTGGCTGGATATCCCCAACATGATGAGTCCTCAAAGGGTGAATAATGATATTCAACTGAATAGTGAAGTTAAAAAAAAGAAAGCTCAAAATATTAAAAGTACTTGGATGGTAGCTTTGACATTTAAAACAGTTGCAAAAGATGAGGATGGCAATTTATTTTTATTTTTATTATTATTTTTAAATAATTAAAAAAAAACGTTTAATACAGTTCAAGTCAGTAGGCCAGGTTCATTTCAGCTCCTTCACTGCCAACCCTGGAGGCAGGGAGTGCTTGAGTTTCTCTGCCTTCTCTTTGTCTGTGATGACCCCGGTATAAAGGTACCTGCTGCATTGAACTTTATTTTTTTTAATATTTTATTTATTTATTCATGAAAGACACAGAGGGAGAGGCAGAGACACAGGCAGAGACAGAAGCAGGCTCCATGCAGGAAGCCCGATGTGGGACTCAATCCCAGGACTCCAAGATTACACCCTGAGCTGAAGGCAGACGCTCAACCGCTGAGCCACCCAGGAGTCCCTGCATTGAACTTTAAACTTCACATTATCCTTATTCTTCTTGATCTTAATGGATTTGGCATCCTTTCGCCAGGCCATGAGCAAAAAGTCCTTGATTTCCTCCACGTTGCAAGGCATGGCTACGGGAGGAAGCAGAGGAGTGCACGGCTGGCACCCTGGATTATTCCTCAGGGTCCTCTTTACTGGCCAAGCCTATTTTATTTATTTGATAGAGCCAGAGCCAGAGAGCACAACTGGGGGGAACATTAGAGGGAGAAGGAAAAGCAGGCTCCCCGTGGAGCAGGGAGCCTCATGCAGGGCTCTATTCCAAGACCCTGTGATTATGGCCTGAGCCAAAGGCAGCCTCTTAACTGACTAAGACACCCAGGTGTCCCAAGGATGGCAATTTCTAATATGGCAATTACTGTCTGAAACAAACACCAATTCAAGGTCATAGGAACCTACTAAAGACTATACGTATTTTATAATATATTTAATATTTTTATAATATATTACAAATTTGAGTTAATAGGGATAGCGGTATTTGTATGAGTATCGAGCAAAGAAAACATTGCAAATACATTTCCATAGCTATCCTACCCATTTTACTGCTGCATGTCTAATGAATAAGGGAGTTCCAGTCTTCATTACTAGCTTGCAGGGTTGGCATTTGCTTTACAAAGGAACTGTCAATAAAGGGAAGGGGAGATCCCAGAAGTCATCTGCGCTACTAACCAGCTCATTCACTACTGACACATGGATTTAAAAGTTGTCCAACATGGAATCAGAAGCCTGTGATACAGTGTTTTAAACACTCTAGGCATAGGATATAAAATGATCAACAAGTAGTGTACTGGCAAGAAATGCATTTTGAACAAGTAAACATTTCAAAACCATTTTTGGTGTGACCTAATGTTTCAAGCACTTTGACCAAATACTCATACCCATACCATGTAAATACTCTCCCACCAGGTGGAGTATATTTTTTAAATAATCCTATCATTTTAAGGAACACATTCCTGTTGTCCCTAATCTTACAAGCTTTGCTTTCAAAGCTTTGACAACAGGCGTTAATAAAGTAGTAGTTATCACAATTGGCTATACTTTATGTATACCTAACAATAAATATTAGAGAATATACTGATGATATATAGAACATACTATTATCGTTTTTAATTTTCAATTGTTTTCCAGAGAATCTATTGTCATTAGGGAACATTAGATAGCAAAAATCACAATTCTAGCACTACTTCTGCTATACCTTTCTAGAAATACTAAATGCTGCAAGTCTCCTGGGGAATGAAAATAGTTTTGCAAACATGGAGAAGGGCTTCATTTTGTGACTTTTCACTTAACAGTCCTCAAAAGAACCACTATGGACTGATTATTTTGAAGTCATTTCTCTAACCAAAATTTGCATTGAAAAAAATCACAGAGCCAAAGAAAACGTTATCTGTTCTCATAACACACTATTTAATAGCATTTTCTCCAAGGGACAGGACAATTGTTTTTCCCTTGGAACTATTTTTCCTATGGAACATTCTTCTTATGAAAAACTATTTTAGATACGTAGAGGTATTGTTTTACAAATGAATTAGGACAGGATGTCTGTGAGGATGCTAAATTACCCAAATGAGGAGCACTATTACAGATTTTGTAGGGATTCTGGAATCCTGTTTTGAGAGAAATTTAACAGAAGAGGACATTATGGCCAGGATCATTCTGGCTAAATGGAAAATTGAAGCAATTATCTCCTACAGATAGCCTTTAAATGAAACCACTTTTGTCAATTCTCCAGATAACTTATACAAAAATGATGTTTGGAGCCTGATTCAACCACAAAACCCTCACCTTTCCTTCAGTTATTTGAATTTATAGCGTTGATCTCAGATAACACAGCAGAAATATAGACTTCAGATAAATGAAACCAAATTAACACAGTAATATCCAGTGTTTCAATTCTTATGATTTCTTCGCTAACTAGATTTTACTTCACTTTCTCTGTTGATAAGAAAAATAATTACTAGTGATATATTAATAAAATAACATTAAAATCATGTATCTGACAGTTTAAGGGAAAGTTTATGCTATGTAAGTTCAAATTTTACTGCCTTTTAAATAATTTGTAAATCATGTTGACAGTTTTAAGAAAAATGTCCATATTATCTAAGTCTGAATTTTAGTGCTTTATTATTTCTATTATGTATTTTGGAAATGAAAATCTTTTGACCTTAAAATAACCGAGTAATAAAATAAAGTAGTAAAAGAAACTGAAAAGCCATGCATCTGACTCTTTATTTCAAACCATTAAGATGAAAGTCAGAAAAAAAAAATTGATGACTTCCATTCATAACCAACAGAAAAAGGAAGAAAATCCCTCTTTATCCTGAAAGCAAGATTGGTATGAATAAAAATGGATAAATTCTGGTTGATTGAAATAATGGATAGTTAGTGTACTGATAGGGCTTAGTAGCTTATAGTTTATAGATACAGAGTATGGAAATATAGTTTAATAGCTTAATCTGATGGCACTACCTTTCCCTGTTGGTTTTATATGAGAAATTAGTTGGCTATTCACTAATTTCCCAAAAGTTGCTTATTATTTTGGGAACACTACATTGCAAACACTGTAGTGTAAAGAAAAATAGGAAAAGATGATGTTCTCCACCTTTAAAATCTCAGTAACATTTTAATGTTAACAATGATGTTTTTTCCTATCATGTGACACAAATACTGAAAAATCCTGTTTGGCAGAAATTAAACAAGAAGCTGAAGTAACATGCCAGAAATGTCTCAAAAATACTATGGGAAAGAAAACTACAATAAAGAATGTGGGAACCCTTTACACAATAAATTCCTAGCATTTTAAGAGAAAGCTTGTCATTGGCACTTGCACAGTATTTCAAACAATTACCATAGTGTCTAATTATTACTTACTAACTAAAACTGCTAAGGACAAAAATGATGTCCATTCCTATAAAAACATTCAGTTAAGGACTTCAAAAGTATAAGACCTTTATTCTTAGCATTAGTTATTACATAGTAAATCAAATGAAATAGAATACTAATCCTAAGAACTATTTAAAATATAAAAAATATCACATCTAAATCTGTTTCTGCCCTGTGCTTTTATTCTTCCAACACAGCTCCTTATACAAGTTCAATCTATGTCCAAGCTTATTTAAACATATTAAACTTGTCAGAGTTTAAAAATGAAATAGTACTCTGACACTTATTCTGTTACTCAAGCTTTCCCTACCAACAAACTTGGCTTCAAGCAGATCCTAAGACAAGCCCTGTCAGAGGAGAATTCTCTAGGCCTACTCTCTTCTAAGTCCATCTCACTGGAATGAGTAAGCCCCCAGAAAAAGGCTCGCATCCCCGAAATATTGCTTAGCCCTCATGTTGGATGACAGGGAATCATTAATATGTATTCACAGTGGCAGTCCAGATGTCCCTTGTATTAGCTTCTATTATAATACCTATTGCATGCTATTCTTTCAAAATATTATGTTTATAAGGGAAAAACCTGAAGTCCTTTCCGATTCAGCAGACCACACTCAAGCTCAATATAGTTTTATCTTCTATGTATCTGTAGTCAAAAACGGACTTCAATTAAAGAGTAAAAGAATCAAATGAGGCAAAGTATCACAAAAACATATATCGCAGTTCAATTCAGCCTTTAGTTTAGAAGGCCAAGGAGTCACTTAAGAGAGAACCTCTACCTCCCAACAAATCAAAGTGAATTTTCTGACTAGTTCCTTAACTGAAATAAAAAGGCAATTTGAATTATTTCTTGACTAGTAAATTGAGTCAATCAGCCATAGGGGTCAAACAAACATTAATGTAATTGTTATTAATCATATCCACTGCAATTATGTAAATGTGGCTTAGAATGTTATGTGATATTCTAGTATATTACTGGTACTTTTAGAGAACATATAAATTTCTAAACTCACAGGCATGAAGAATGCCTGAGACATGTTGACTGACACTGCATCAGCGAGGTTCCTAGCTGACTTAGGTATACAAACTAAAACCCATTATTTCCACATCTCACAAATAAAGCTGTGGTTGACTGCATCCTAGTCCTTTGGTTAAGCGCAATTAGATGAACAAGCATAATTCATTCCTTATATTACATTAACAGCTGATGAACTGTTTTTCATGTGCCTATAGGGGCACCAAGGGGTGGGGAAGGAAGTACTGAATTGTCCTTCAGAATGAGTGGCCCTAGAATCTATTTTTGTAGATGAGCCCTTTGAGATGCCTTCTGGATAAGGACGCAAACTACTAAACCAAAATGCAATAGTTTATGGCAAAGAATTTGTGTGAATGAGACAAAACCAAAACCTCCAAGGATTAAGGGAATGCTTTAAAACAGGGTAAGAAAATTGTGTATCTGTCATATATTATAAAAATATAACTTCAGGGTATCCATCTCTGTTTTTGATTTTGCAATTTTAAGTTTAAACCAAAAAGTATTGCTCAGTCATATCTTTCTCTTCCTATTGAAGAGATATAGCTCATATAACAAGATGAAGGCTGTTAAGGCAGTTGCTCAAAATAAAAGGTCTCTAAAAAGCAATAGCTTCAGCTCTATCAAGTCTTCCCTGTGGAGCTATATTCGGGCACATGAGCCAAGCTCATATCATGTGCCTTCTTCATCTTTTACAAATGAAAAGCAAAAACACTGGATGCAAAAAGACAGTAAAATCAACAATAAGCCTGTTAAGGTAACTTAATTACTTCAGCACAAATTATTGAATTTTATGCAATAGATTTGCCCCAATTTATGTATTCCTATGAAGTGATCATCTTTGATAACAAATAACTTCTGGATTATCTTCCATTTAGAATCTATGGTTATTTAATATTACATGTTTTAGACAGTAAATGGACTCCTCCGTACAAATACAAAACCTCTGATTGCTCTTCTAATCAGAGGCAGCTCCCACATGAGGTGATCTAGTAGCCTAGATAGCTACCAAAGACCCCACAAATGAAGATTCGAATGATAGTCAATTTTACTCTCAACTACAGAATTAAGAATAAAATTAGTTTTTCCAACATTTAATAAAACCAATATTTCACTTCCTTCTATTAGGACTTTAAGAAGATAAACAAGTATATCACCCAAGTAGGGATATCATAAAGTCAAAAAATGACTTTTGCTGGGAGTCTAACTCTAGAACCACCTTTATTTCAAATGAATAATATTTGAGAAAAATGATTAGCCTCAAACCAAATGATGTAGTATATCTAGGCATATTTACCAAGGTTATGAATTTCAGTTCAGAATTGTCATTTTATTTTACCTGCCAAATTCTTATTTCTGAACCCACTCCCTAATATCATATAAATGATGATAAATGACTTAGAAAAACCAAAAGGCCCAAACCATTCATATTCTTTGACCCAATGATGCAGGTACAGAGACTTTATCCTATAAAAATAGCATAACACCACCAAAAAACCATATGCACAAATGTACTCAATACACTGCTCTTTTAGGGAAAAATACTTTCACATCTTTGTTAAATTATTCTGTTTACTATATGATGTATTATGGAGCTACTAAAGTTATGGTAAGGTGTACTATACCATTATAGAAGCCTGTAACAACCAAAAAACAGTATTTGAAGTTGCTGTTTATATTGCTTACCTCTCAGTGCTACCTGGTGTTACATCATCTTTCATACTTTCTTTTGAGATTTTACTTATTTATTTGGGAGAGAGGGAGAGAGTGCACAAGAGCAAGGAGGAGCAAGCAGACACCCTGCTGAGGAGCCTGACACAGGGCTAGATCCCAGGACACTGAGAACAGGACCTGAGCCAAAGTCAGATGCTTAACTGATTGAGCCACCCAGGCATCCCTAATTCTGTGCCACTATCAACTAGTGATTTTGGCTGACTTCAACAATTAGCACAATGCACATCACTTTCTGTCACCACCTTGCATTCCTCCACTTCCTCCCTATTGCAGATACTTTGCTCACATATCATATATACTTTGCTCCTCTTCTTTTTTTTTTTTATAAATTTTTATTTGTTTATGATAGTCACACTCACAGAGAGAGAGAGAGAGAGGCAGAGACACAGGCAGAGGGAGAAGCAGGCTCCATGCACCGGGAGCCCGACGTAGGATTCGATCCCGGGTCTCCAGGATCGCGCCCTGGGCCAAAGGCAGGCGCCAAACCGCTGCACCACCCAGGGATCCCTGCTCCTCTTCTTATATTCTCTAATAAAAAATTGGGGGGGGGTGTCTTCCTTCTCACAATTCTCTCCTAATATCTGTGGAAGTCTTGAGTTCCTCTCTCTCCTGTACCATATTGCCTCTCAGTTCAGGCCCTCATGATTTATTCCTTAAACCACAGCAATTGCCTTCCTACTCCTCTTTCTGCTTTCAGGTCCTCCCAGACCTACTTCATCCTCTTACCTTCCCACCATGGGGTTGTTTTGTCTTTCAGAAATCTTTCTCATCATGTTACTTTCTCTTTAAAATAATTTATTTCTTCAAAGTAAGAGAAGCCCAAATAGCTTGTATAGCATGCAGGAACTTTCTTGTAACCTTTTTCCGACACCCTTGCTTCTCACTGTTGTTACGGCAATATCCTATGCTCCTACTTACACTGAACTACTTATAACTTCCCTGGGTTCTGCACATATTGGAATCCCTGACCACAATGTCTTTTCTCACCTCATTTGCCCCACTCACTCACCTGTGTCCCCTTTTACAATTCTAGCACATTCTTCACGTACTTCTAATTTTACTGCTTCTACACACATTTTTTTTCTCTGTATTATGACCTCCTCTGGCCAGGCACTATGTCACATTCATTTTTGTATCCACAACTATATTATAGCCCCTGGCATTTAGCAGAAACTTAAATATTTCTTGAATGAATGAAAGAACAAATGAATAAATGAAGGACCTTCAACTATGTAAAATACCCCTATATGTGGGCAAAGACTAGAAGTAAATGTGGAAATATGAAAACAGTTCAAATCTGGTAACGATTAAAATAATTTTTTGTTTTTAGTAAAAATTAAAATAAAAAGGAAATATCTTTAAAATCCATAGTAAATGCCTACTATAGAAATTTCTATTGATGACTAAATGTGGATTAGCAATGCTATCATTGCTTATAGTACTGGTAACTTCTGCATATAGTAATGAAAAATTATTAATAATTTTTTCAAAAAAATGTTTAAGCCAAATATATTTCTTCTAAGACGTAATTCAGAGATATTGTGGGTGGGGTTCCAAGCCACTGAAAGAAAGCAAATATTGGAATAAAGCAAGTTGAATTCTTTGGTTGCCCAGTGCATATAAAAGTTAGTTTACCCTATAGTATGGTCTATTAAACATACAATACAATGTCTAAAAGAAGTATGAATTTTAGTTAAAAGTACTTTATTGCTAAAAATGTTAACAACAAATACATTGTTAAAAATGTCATCTGAGCTATCAGTGAGTTGAAATCACTGTCCAGATCATAACAAATATAATAATAATGAAAAAGTTTAAAATACTGTGAGAATTTCCAAATTTGATACAGAGACACATAGTGAGCAAATGCTATTGTAAAAATGGTACTGAAGACTTGTTCGAGGCAAGGTTGCCACAAACCTTCAATTTGTAAAATACATAGTGTCTATGAAGAGCAGTTAGGTATGCCTGTATAAAGAACGATTGGCCCAAAGTCACAATACTCAAAATCATTCAAGATATTAGAATCTTGGGATTTTTTTTCTTACTTAAAACAGGCAATTTCCAAAAGGTTAGCCTAAGGTTTCCATCCTAAGTAGCAACCTCTGCAAGTTCACACACGCAGTTCTGTCCATATGCAGAATATGAAATTGCAAATGGGAATGAAATGCTCATCAATCAAACATCAAATACTAACCGATTCCGGGAAACATTCTGCATTTCCAATTATGCTATATCGCTTGACATATCCCAGCTCTCTAGCAGATAAAACAACTTCCTATAAGAGAGAATAAAATATCATGCTTTCTTGAATTTTATATATATGTATAGATGGTATGTATATGTACATACATGTATATATACATACAAAGTAGAGAACAGCCAGAATGTGCTCACAGGGATACCTTATTTTCAATCCTCCATGATTAGTTATGTACCTCAACTGATACTCCTTTCCATAAGAATATCCTTTGCCCTTTATCATTAGCTAGAGTTATAGTGAAGAAAAAAACCAGCTTTTATTACTATTAAAAACAAAATCATAAAGGAGTAGGACCCTAAATATTTTAAACATTTTTTTTACTGCTCACTAGAAAAACCACAATGGCAGTAAGTCCCCCTCTCATGGTAGCCTGAGAAGCTCGGAACTATAACAGACTATAGGGGTTATCTGGTTCGGTGCTTCTAATCTTTTGCAAATCCTATTCTGTAGAAATGGTAGTATTTAGACAGGATACCATGGGAGTTATATGCATGCTGAACTATAGATCACCACTCTTAAAAATCTTGGGCATCAAAATCTCGAGGAGCTTACAAAAGAAGCCACACAAATTCAGTAAGGCATTTTCACAACTGTTGTAAAATTCTAAATGGTTGCAGGGGGAAAAAAGGTGGAGGGCGTTCAAAATTTAAGGAAATTCTGCCTCAGTTACTTTATTTACAGCAATTACCAAATTAATAACAATTTCCAGCCCACAGTATTCCAAATATCACATTTCATTTCAAAATATGAGGATCTGTGCAGGCCACAGCCTTCGTCTGGCTGCGGTCACTAGAACTGGAGAATGTTTGCGGCTATGCCTCCAATGCCTTAAAATGCCTGAGTTTCCATCTCTCCCTATCCGGGCTCTCTTCCCCCTTCCTCCTCCAGCCCCCGACAAGGGGCTGGGCTCACAGCCTGGCTTCTCCTTCCTCAGCCCCACTCCGCACACGGCTGCACGGCTGCCAGCCTGTCCCCGGCCTCAGAGCGTCCGGACTGGAGCTTCCGATCTGCACTAGGCCCTAACTTCACCTTGGTATGTTTCAGAAGGAACCTGCGACGTTCTGCTCCACTTTGACCTGGCCTCCGGCCGCTGGCTGGTAGCGACGGTGGCCGTCCAGTCAGTCCCACGCGTCTGTGACTCGTACAGCAGCTTCCTGGGGTCTTCTTCCGCTTCCGTTTTTCTAGTTTGTGCTGTTCTGAGAGTGTTTCGTCACCGGAGATTTCAGATGGACCCGGTGAGGGGGTCTGCGCCCCACAGCCCTCCTCCCAGAGCTCTCTGGTCGTGTCACCCAGGCCCTCAGAGGCCAGAGGGGGGCTCTTCATGGGATTCGTGGCGGACTGGAGTCCATTAAAACTGTCAACGGCCGAAGTGTCCTCTGCTGGTGTTCCTGGCAGATAAAACTGAACTTCAAACTTGCCTTCTGGTCCCGCGTGAGATTCGCGTTAGCCACCTCGCACAGAGGAGATCTCCTGCGGTCGGTTCACGACGAAGCACTCCCAGGAAGATCCAGGCGCTGTCTTTGTACACGGAGTGCCATGACGCCTGAAACGCGGGGGCACGCTCGGCCCCCCACTCACTCAGTCCGCTGACCAGCGTTATTTGCCTCGGTTAACCGGTACCTCACGCCGCGATGGCGCCGCGATGGCGCCCGCCTGGCCGCAGAAGGCTCACTTCCGGTGCACGCGCGCGCGCAGCAGCTGCTTCCGGCGGACGTCTCCGGAGCAGGTGCCCCATCCCCCGCCCGCTTTCTCCACTTGCTCTCAGCTGCCCTTGAGGTTTTAACTTTTCGTGGTACCCCGTTAACAATGCGGGTGTGCTACAGCTCACTAGCTTGAAAGCTTTGATCTAGTTGAGTTTGGAAGGGGGTGACTAGGCTGACGCAAAAGCTTCTGCTCTGAAATGATTTCTGATCATGGGAATCCTGACTACTATTTCTTTCTTCCCCTTATGATAAATCCTTTTCATAGTCTACAATGTGCTAGTTTCACTTTGGCCAAATTATGAAGAGTAGATATTGGGTAGGTTACAAGGCAGGAATTTAGACTGAGCTTTCCTTAATAAGTACTCATTTATACTAGGGGTCTTCAGAGAAACCCAACCGATAGTAGAGATAGATGATAGATAGATGATAGATAGATAGATAGATAGATAGATGATAGAATCGATGGAGAGACATATATCTTATCTATGTATAAAGAGATTTATTATATAGAAGTGGCTTTTGTGATTACAGAAGTTGAGAAGTCCCAAGATCCGCAGTTGGCAAGCTGATGACCCAGGACAGCTGATGGTATAGTTGGTGGTTCAGTTCCCCTATGAAACCTGGCAGGCTCACCACCCAAGAAGGGCCAGTGTTTTAGTTAAAGTTGAACGCCAAAAAAAGACTGATGTCTCAGCACAAAACAGTCAGGTGGGAGAGACTGTTAGCCTTTTTGTTTGATTCTGTCTTTCAACTGATTGGACGAAATCCATCCACATTAAGGACGGCAATCTACTTAGTCTGTCAATTCAAATGTTACTCTCATTCAAAAACAACCTCACAGACACACCCAAAATAATATTTGAACACATATCTGGGCAACCTGTGACCCAGTCAAGTTAACATATAAAATTAACCATCATAATTCATCATGTTTCCAGATTGAATAAGCCCCCACGCCAATGATAATTCTGCTCTACCTTTTCATACTTGCTTTATTATTGTAGAGGGTGATCCTTTGACCTCAAAGATGGCAGTTCTCAAGGTGAATGCAATGTACATTTGTGCATACAGCCTAAAATGGCACTGAGTAACCAATGCCTACTAGCATATGCAATGGGTCCAATGTATAGTTCTAGTGGCATTTTGCAGAAACTGATTTTGATTTCTCAAAATAAGCCACCAAATTTCTGTGAAACTATTGTTACTCCTGTAATCTACAACTCTGTAAGAGCTGTGACTGTTTTCCCAAAAGATGTGCTTCACTGGATATTTCAAGTCATATGATGGTAGTCCCACTTGAAATAGTCACTCACGTGTAGTGCTTATACTCAACCAAGTCACATGGCCAACTCATTAGATTTGAAACTCAGAAAATAATTGCACACTTATCATCCTGTCTTTGTTATTTCATTTCTATCATTATTGCTAGCACAGATGAAAGGACTTGAAAGTGACACATAATAGTTAGAGAAGTTGAATAAGTTTTAGAAGCCCCTTCATGCCTCTAGCACAGAAAATACACCTCTACAGTTGTTCAATTTGACCCATAATTAAATGTCATCTTAAAGGCAAGATATATGTATTTCCTAGTGAATAAATGGACTTCTTGATTTATTTTACTTATGAAAGATGGACTAATGGCATATGCTTCAGTGAATTGTTATCATGAATATAGCTAATAAAATATAACCCTGTGTATTGGAGAAGGGATTTGAAAATACTCAGCTGTGTCCAAGAGCTTAAATAATTTACCCCAAGTCTTTTCCATTCATAAGCATCAAGATTATTTTACACTGTTGAGATCATATGGGATTCAGGAGTTGGAAGTTAAAAACTTTCAGTTATAAATCTGAAAGGCATTTACATAGAGGAACATAGAAGGAAAATATCCTCACCAGCATTAATATTGATTCTATCACCATCAACAACACAAGTTAAAAGTATCCCATTGAAAAAGTGATGGGAAAAGCCTAGCTAAACAGGAATGTGCAGCTATCCATATAGATTTCCTAGGTGTCTAAGAAGTCTCCTTCATCAAGAAAGCAGTATTAGGCACAGTGGGCCAGTGCTTAGAGCCCACAACACTTTTAGAGGGCCATCAAAATGTCTTCATTCTTTAAAATCAAAAAGAAAAGAAAAACAAGTTTTGTGTCAAGGAAAATGTTTTAATATATAGTAATCTTTATGTCAATATGGTAATAAAACACAAATTTTAATAATTTTTTTAGGGATGATAGGGCCCATAAAGACAAAAATAACTAAGACCCCATAAGAATCATAATGTGGCCCTGCTCCCAAAAATCATGTTTACCCTACAGAGCCCTGCCAACCTGACTGTAGTGGATTGAGGTAGTGATAGACAATTAATTAATGTCTTAATTAATGACACTTAATATCAGGCCTATCAGAGTCTGTCTCCTATGAGTTCAGAACTGAGATTTAGATTTATTAATAAATATTTGTTAATTTGTACCTGTACCTGTACCTGTAACCTGTACCCTTGTAGGCTTTGGTGCAGTCATGTATGTGGACAAGTGAAAAAGAAAAATTAGGGATGATGTGGCCTGTGAGGCAGAGAGAATGGGACTCAGAAATACTGCCCGAGCTCTGTACGCTGAAGGCTGGTTGTCAGACTTTCCTGGAGTCCACTAGATGTCCTAGTAGCCTTCCTGAAATTCTTCCTTTGGCTCATCTGTTTGAAATGATTTTCTGCTAATTTTGATCTGCACCAGAGTACTGCACCAGTTTGCTAAGGCTTCTATAACAAAGTACCACAAGCTGGATGGCTTAAGCAATGGAAATGTATTGCCTCACAGTTCTGGGGAGTAGGGGTCTGAAACAATATTGTCAGTAAGGTTGATTCCTTCTGTGGGTCTCGATGGAAAGCTGTGTTCCACACTTCTTCCTTTCTACTGTAAATGGCTATCTTCTCTCTAGAGCTCTTTGTATCGTCTTCCCTTAGTGTGTGTCTGTGTCCAAATTTCCTCTTCTTAAAAGTACAACAGTCATATTGGATTACCGCCCACACTAAAAAGCTCACCTTAACCTGATTACCTCTGTGAAGACCCTATCTCCAAATAAGGTCACATTCTGAGGTACTCAGGGTTAGGCTTCCAGTGAACGGATTTATAAGAGACACAATTCAACCTATAACAAGTACTAAAACAAGGGTAAAGGTAGATTAAATTGTAGAGTGCCCATGTATTACTGTCATTGATTTTTAAGATATATTTCTTCCGTTTAAATTTAAATTTTATTTTATTTATTTTTAAGGATTTTATTTATTTATTTGAGAGAGAGTGAGAGCACAGGAGCTTGGTGTGGGGGGTGGGGGGTGAGAGGAGGTAGGGGGCTGAGGATCAGAGAGAGAAGGAGAAGCATACTCTCTGCTGAATAAGGACCCCGATGATGCAATGTGGGGCTTGATCTCAGGACCCTGAGATCATGACTGACTTGAGTCAAAGGCAGATGCTTAAGCAACTGAACCATCCAGGTGCCCCTTAAATTTTAATTTTTAAAAGACACTTAATATGTTTCCTCCTCTTTCTTCAAAATCTGGCTTCCATACATTGAATTTTGCCCATTATTTATTGAAGGTCTTAAATGTCCAAGACATGATACAATATCCCATAAGAGCAAAGAATATAAACTGTAGAATCAGACTGTCTGAATTCAAAGCTTACCTCTGCCACTATAGTGCAACGATAGGCAAGCTCCTCAATCTCTCTTTGTGTCTTACTTTCCACAACTATATAGTAAAAATTAAAAGAGTTCCTTACTCTTGAGGGGTGTTTGAAGATGAAATTGATATAAGTAAAGTACTTGGCATAGAGCAAGCACCATCTACAAGCTTACTATTATTATTGTAGAGACTTACACACTGGCCTTCCCTCATGATGTTTGCCCATTAAGATGGTTGTAAGGTAAACCTTAGCTGCTGACTGCCTTCTCTGGGTAGGTGTTAGGAGCACAGACTTACCTTGAGGCTGAGGCCAGGTTGCCTTGGTTCTGATCTGCCACTTATTTCCTGGGAACACAGAATATGTTATTTCCTTTTCCTCACCTTCAAGATGGAGATAACAATGGTACTTTATCTTAAGGAGTCTGTTACCATAATTGAATGAGTTAATTTATATAAAGCATTCAATACATACCAAGTGTATACTTACATTAGTTATCATGATTATCATTAAATGACTTAACCCTGACAAAATGGCAATCCCTGACACTGATCAGAGCAAGCAGCTACATAGCACAGATCTGGATGAAGTACGTGGACACACTACTGCTGGACTCTGTAGAGACTTATGACTTTTCAATTATGTTTACTTTCTCAGAATTCATAGGGTAAAAGCCCTAATTTGAGTACCTTTGGCTTGTGTTTAAACACCATTTAGTTTTCTATCCTGGTTTGATTCAAGATTAATTTTTAAAAAATATTACAAGAGCAATGTTTGAGAAATAGGAATCTTAAATTTGTCATTTTAATTGTAAGCCAAAGGACAGATACAACCTTCATGTAGATATCTATAACCTCATGCCATGCATTAAATACTTCTGGACGACTATTCCCACAAACAGGGGGGAGATGATGTACAAAACATTTACTGATATTTATGCAATATATAAAGGTACTTGAAATTTGTTGGCCTCCCCCTGGGGAAAGGAATTTAATTTTCTTATTAGGTATAAGAAAACTAATTTCCCTAAGGTAGAGAAATCAATATAACTTCTAGATATTTGATAGCATTTTCATGACCACTTTCTTGGAAGTCTCTATATATGTATGACATAAAGAAAACAACAATTAGATGGAAAATATGCAAAACAAGCTTCTATTTTATTTGCATTTCAGAGCACACAAATTGATAATCCAATATTACTTTGCTGATATTACAGAGCAAGCAAGATATTTAGTCACACCTCTGATAAAAGAGATCATTTTGGAATTCTATATTTGTATAATTGGGGAAGTCCAATACATAGAAGTAACAACATTTCCCATAATGGTGCTAATTACTGCACAGTATCCACAACCTTTTGAGCATTGAGCTTAATTCAAACAAAAATAACAGATGGTGTTTCAGGAAAACAAGCCTTTATATTGCTTTTTTTTTTTTTTTTCATATGCAACTGTTAGAGAAAGCCATGTTGGAAGTTTATTGAGGCTTAATTATATTTTGTTTTCTATTCTGCATATTTCATTCCAATAACAATATGGCTAAATTATTTTTAGCTTTAAAGAGGAAAGAATATTATATTGATTAAATATCATATTGGAAAAGATTCTATTTATGTTGGCAAAAGTTATACTCATTTGACACAATAGAAGAATATGCTTTTCAAATATACATTGTATTTTAGATCCTGATTTATAGTTTCATGCTCTATATTTGCTTTTGGAATTTGACCACTTTGGGAGAATTCAAACTAGAGCAAATGGAAATACAGGCTAAAGCTTGAAACAAGTGACATCTTCCTAAATCAATGTGTACCATTTTTGTAAACAAACAAAGCTTGGGTAAATCTACAATAATAATTGAAAAACTTATTGGCAGATATATGTATAGAGGACATTGTGATTTATAACAATGTTGTTAAAATATTTTGTTCCTGAGCATGACAAATTTATCTACTGAGTTTTGAAAAACCTGCTGAGTCATCTTTGTGGTTTTTAGTCCTTTCCCACAGATGATAGAATAGACAATTTTTCAAGAGAAGACCATTTAAGTGGCTGTTGTTATTTGGAACAGTACTAAGCAATCCCATTGCTGATCTAACTCTCACCTCAACAACAACCAACATGGGCAGCCCCAGTGGCCCAGCGGTTTGGTGCCGCCTTCAGCCCGGGTGTGATCCTGGAGACCCGGGATTAAGTCCCACATCAGGGTCCCCGCATGGAGCCTGCTTCTCCCTCTGCCTGTGTCTCTGCCTCTCTCTCTCTCTCTCTGTGTCTATCATAAATAAATAAATAAAATCTTTAAAAAAAATAAATAGTATTTGGCAATATTTAAAAAACAACAACAACAACCACCAACTTTATGCAATCCTATCTTCTCTTTGGCTTGCATTTTTTTCTTCTCTACTTCTATGAATATTTACTTATTCCATCCAGAAGAATTAGAAATCAGTTTATTAGTAACTGAATTAAATAGCCAATCCTTAATTTTTGGAAAAATACTGAAGTCAAATTTTACTGCACAGTACATGACACCCAATATATAGCAATATATAGGATAACCTACACTAGGTGACTATTTGTATTAACTACTACTACCTAATTTGCCAACCAGAGAGATTTCCCATCCTCCCAATAAAATAGCTAGATTCATTTTAATCATCAATACCCTGAGGTACAAACTGTGTAAACTACTTGCCCTAATTTTGCTATTATACCAGTATTAGAGAATATGTCCTAATTCAATTTACTGCAAATGATCAATTTCTAAAAATTTTGATCAATGGTGGAAATTCTTTAAAACCCAACCCCAAAGCAGGCAAAAATCTCTCTGAATTGATTCAGATTTTGTCCTGCTTGAAAATGACCTGTCTACATTCTCCCCTGCCTTGCTATTCTGAGTCTCTGCTCAAAATAATGGATGATCATATACCCTATGGTCTAGCCTTCAGTACTGCGTTATGAGTTAATATTTTTCTTAGACACTTGGAAAAAGAGTAAAAGTCTTGAATTAAGTGTTTTTTATGTCATTAATATCATATTACACAGAAGTACCAGTGTATAGCATAAGGCCTAATACAAATATACAAAGATCTCACCTCAGCTGTGACCACCCCTCCTTGATATTATTCCTAGAATCTCACAAATAAGCTCAGGAATTAGTTCATTTCTCATATCAGAATAAATGGAGCCAGAATTTGGCTCGTATGATTAGACTGAAGATGAAATTTTCACTAAACCATGAACTCTACTTGGCACTAGAAATGACATTTTTTCAAAATGAATCACATCATGAAAGCCATTGGTCCACTCACTCCACATCAGCATAAATCCTTGCTGAGTCTAGAGATTTATGTTTTCAGTTTGGCCTTCCTTTTCATTACTGGAGAGCTTTAATTTCTTTTCATTACTTGGGATTCTCTCATTTTCTTTCCCTACTTTCAATGCTCCGCATATATTACACACCTGTATTTGTCTTTGATAATGGAAAAAAAGACTCATCACTTTCAATGCTCACTCGACATATCTTCATTATCTTGGGAATATCTTCACCAAAATATATTAAAATGTCACTAGAGAAAAATGAATGCATATGGAATGTATGAATATTGCTGGGCTAGATCTGTATCTCTTTCTCATTAGTCAGCATGCAGGCTTGTGGCTGGATGCCTACCTTTCAAGCCCAGGAGGAAAAAAAAAAAAAAAAACAACAACAACAAATAGATTTGAGAACATCAGGCACAAATAGTGAGGGTCTTTTCTCTGTGTTAATATTCTATCAGTTATTTATCAATTGGTGTCTTTTCCTTGGTCATTTTTTTTTTTTTACATCAGAGTCAAGCAAATTCTATTTGTTCCTTCATTCCACAAATATTTATTGTGCCCCTTCTATGTGCCAGGAATTACTATAGGTGCTGAGAAAAAGAATGAACAAGACCAGTAAAGTCCTTGCTTTCATAAGTTTGCATTTTAGTGGAAGGTGAGAGGCAATAGACAAATACACAGTATGTCAAATAGGTGATAAGAGCTAAGGAGAAAAAAAAATATAATAAGAAAAGGTGAGAGCTAGAATGTGCCCTAGAGACAGCAGGGATGCTATTTGTCTAGGTGATATTTGGGTGAAGACTTAAAGGAAAGTAAAGAATGAAGTCATATGAGTCTCTGGGAAAAGAACATTCTTGGCAGAAGAGAGAATGTATAATGATATCCTTCTTGATATGAACTGATGAAGACTGGAGTGGAAGTGACATCCATTCCAAGTAATGAACAGGTCAGATTATAAAGCCTTTAAAATATTATGTACTATTTCATATTCTTAGAAATTTTGCAAAAGTCCTCTAAGGATATTGTTGCACTTAATCCTTAATACTCTCTAAACTCTTACAAGTTTGTATTACAAAATCAATGACTAGAAACTAGAAACATTTTTTTTTTTAATCAATGAGAGGTAAGTTAGCAAGGTTTCATTGCACTGTGTAGTTGTTTGGTTACTTGCTAAGAAAAATGTCTTCAAGTTTCTAGGGAGCAGGAATATGACCAAATATCCTCCTTCTTATTTAAAAGCTTAGATTTCAAGTGACATTTGTATATTTTTAGTATAAACTACTTCTTCTCATAACAGTGTGAATGTTTTCTATAACAAGATGCTGTGATCTTTGAAACTGATTGCAGATCCCTGTCCTCACAGGCAGTCTCCCAAGACAATCTGATAAATGCAGTTAGATGTTAGAACACAAACAGTGAAAGAAAGAAGAAAAGAGTATGTACCAAATGTAGCTGAATACCAAATGAATGGAGCACAAGCTACTTTATTCTTTGAGAGAATTGAAATATCTCCTTTTTATTCTTTTTCTTTAATATCTATACCCATGAAGGGATTCTATTAATGTTTGGCATTTAGACAATAAACATTATACTCCTTTCCTCTTTGACCATAAGAGCAGCTGGAAGGTGAGGAAAAAAGCAGAGATTCTAAAGGTTCATAGATACCTAAATTCAAACTGATGGAGAGTTCGAATGAGACCCAGCACTTTCATCACTGGATTGAAACTGCCTTTTGGCCTGATAAAGTCTCAACTTCAAAATTGACTTTTCTCTAAAAATAAATAACTTATGTGAAGGGACAGCAGATGAATTTATGCCCTATAGAAACAACTTAGGATGCTGATTCCCTAAGGTTTGTTTCAAGCCTAAGAAATATTGACCAAGAACAATAAAAAGAATTCCCCCCAAAATATTGTGAGCAATTTGAAATTTTATTTTTGCATTTTACCTTTATTCTCAGCACCTCCTATAAAGAGCTTAGTAGTTGCTCTTTGTTATTTATCTTCTTATTGTTTATATGCATAAAATAAAAAAGGGCAAACAGTTTTTTTAGTAAATGAACAATGAGGGTTTAAGTAAAATGTTAGGGAGCTGAGTGGAATATTGAAGCAATTAAGCCGATAATTCCTGCAAAAACTCACAGATAAACGTTGTTGATGTAAACGCTGTTTTGTTGGACTTCATGCCTATACATTTCAGACAATCACCTTGATTCCCTCTTTTATTCTTCATGGAAAGATACCAGGCTAAGTAATTTGTGTTACATATATTATCTATATGCTTCTTTCAGTACCATTCTCTGTTTAAACAACATTTATGCTTAGTTGACTTTTCTTAATTAAAAAAGAGAGATTAACTTAGTCATTAATTCATAATATAAAAGTATAAGCTTCCACCTTGCCAAACAAATAACTAGCACTTGCAAATGGCTGTGTTATTCCACTTGACTGAGTTTTAGTGACAACATAGCATAATGACCTTAAAAGGGATAACATGGCACTGATGCAGCGTAAATATATATCAAATAATGTTAACTAAAAAATCTGAAGACACTATTTTATCTCTGCTATAATTAAACCTATGCTAAAAGTAAGACAGGGCACAAATGGAAACAAAGACAAAGCATAAAAGATTATTTTGTTGCCATGATGAGAAGTTGGTTTCAACTAGATCTAGATTCAACTGAAAATGTATTGGATGCCTACTGCCTACCAAGCACTATGCCAAGTTGTTTCATCCTTCTTTATCTCATTATCTTTTTAAAAAAAGATTTTATTTATTTATTTGACAGAGAGAGAGAGAAAGAGGAGAGAGAGAGAGCACAAGCAGGGGGAGCGGCAGGCAGAGGGAGAGGCGAAATTGGCTCTCTGCTGAGCAGAGAGCCTAATGTGGAGCTCGATTCCAGGACCCTGAGATCATGACCTGAGCTGAAGGCAGATGCTTAACCGACTGAGCCACCCAGGCAATCCTCATTATCTTTTACCAATTCTATGAGAATGGTATTATTATCCTCATTTTACATAAGAAAGGAAAAAAAACACATTTTAATAAGAAAATCCAGACTGAACAACTTTGTGAGGAATTGGAAAGTAAGTCAGGATTTCTGATATCTTTTATGTGTTTCCTACAGCACGTAATGGTTTTAAAATACATATTTATAACTGAAAAATCTAGTTATCTCAACTATCCAGAGATTTAAAATATACACAGATATGCTATATTTAATACATTAGTCCTCACTGTCATTAGTATGAGACTTTAGGGAATTACGTCTTGCATTACAGAACAGGACAATCGTGGAAGTTACGGTGGGTAGTTGCTATAATGGGATTGTGGTAGAAATCCAGAATATAGCACTGTGAAGAACCTTGTTCTGAACTCTTCTTATCTGCCCAAAGGCAGAGCCTCCCAAAATAATTTAACTATCATAAGTCCTTTCTCCAGGGGTACTTTATGGCCATGAAGATGATGGAAAAAAACCACTTGCACCTTCATGAGCAAACACAATCACAAGCTTTCTTATCTCCTGTTTGTTCTTCTAAGAACCATTTATTTTTTCTAAAAAACCTCATCTATTCATCCCAGAATCCTTTTCTCTCTCCTCCCTTTCACCTTTTATTTTAGATATATAGACCACTAACTTTAGCCGTTTAGTGAGCCACTTTTTGTGTACACCCTCATGTCAATACAAATAAACTTTATTATTATTATTATTTTTTGCTAATCTGTCTTTTGTCAGGTTAATTTACAGGCACACAGTCCCTTAATCTAAGCAGATAGAGGAAAAGTTTTTCCTCTCTGACAGTTTGGTGATGAGGATGGGATAATTGGATTTATCAGTCACTCTGGAGGCTGCTTCTGAGAACTTGGGATCTCTGAATAAGTCAGAAAAGGTAGATTTCCTTAATAGTCATACTCCTGGAACTCTGCTGAAAGTCCAGTTCGGCGAGGGCAGTAAGAGCTTCTCCTTGTCTTTGCTTTCCAGGATTTAGATTAGCAAGAGAAAACTCATGAAGCATCTAGTTTTTTGGGTATTTTGACTTTTGATTGGAGTACTCTTATAGATCCTTTTCTTTTCTTTTTTTTTTTTTTTTTGATCCTTTTTCTCCCAGATATAGCTATTGTGTTCTCCGGGTCTCATTTTGTGTCCTGGTAGCTTGGCTTTGATTCTTGAGAGCATTCTCTCATGACAGCATTCTCTCTATGACATTCTGCATGTTGAGTCTATGCTCAGAGACATGGGGAAGCCCTAAGAATTGCTGTTGGCTGGACAGAAATGTGGGTAGCCTGGGCATCCCATTTACAGTTGGTGTCCTACAGACCATTGACAGCTCTCAAGTTCATCAAAATCTCTTTCTTGCTCTTTGGTTATCTTTGGGAGTGACTATGGATCATGGGGAGTACACTTTCTGCATCATTTTGGGGGATGTGTCCTGTGTCCATAGTTAAGTTTATGTCTTATTGGTCTGTGGTACATTTTGGAACAGTTATATCTTTGGAGACTCTAAGTCATCAATGGCCAGATAACATATCCTTTAACTTAGAAAAACTTTTTTTTAAAGATTTTTTTTTATTTATTTATTTGAGAGAGATAGAGAGCACACGTGAGCACAAACTGGTAGAGAGGCTCCTGCTCAGTGGGAAGCCTGATGCCAATCCAGGGCTTGACCCTGAGATAAAGACCTGAGCTGAAGGCAGCCGCTTAACTGACAGCCACTCAGGAGGCCCAAAACTTTTATATTTAAAAGGATTTTTAAAGGGCAGAGAATGCTTATCTTACAACAATGTCCTACTGGTACCTAGGCAAAGATAAAATTGAAAGAAAGACAAAAGTCCCCTGGCTGCCCAAAAAATAATCCCTTGACAAAATTAAAGAGCACTAATCATATTTAGAACAAAAATTTAAATCCAAACCCACCATAACCCTCCCACCTACAGTTTTACTATAGTTATGCAACAAGCCAGACAAAAAACCTCACCAAGATAAATACTCTCTTCCAGACCCTTCCGTAAAATCAGCAGTTGGCCTAGTTATAAGCAATATTCAAGGTTTGATAGCAACTATTTTACAAGTCTTCCCTCCAAATGTTAATTGGGTGAAAGTAGAACTATGCACTTAAAAGAAAATATATTCTAAAGCCTTTGTTAGATAACATATACAAACATTCCAAAGACACACAACTCTAAACCCAGAAGCTCCAAAATGTAGAAATCTTTTCATTTCTATCTTAGTTGGAAATCTTCTTGATGTAAAAAAATATATATAGTAATAATCAAAATAATGTTAGATGGGCAGGTTAGCCCTTTTGTGTTACTGTTGAGACTGTCAACCAATTCTTTGAAAATTGCTTGCAAGAAAGCAATAAAAATGAGGAATTAAAATCAATAACTTTACCATATAAATCGAGTCTTTACAGAAACAGAAATATAACTCTAGGAGTAACAAAGCCCACTCATTTTTCTTACCAACCAGAAAGCCTTCCCCATTCATCTCAAGATACCAATAGATAGTGTGAAAAGCTAGGACCTTGACAAAAGGACTATCCAATACTTAAGAGAAAGGAAAATTTGGATAGCAATACCTTAGGCCTCAGCCTTTTCAGTCAGGCTCCTCTGACTCTTCTCCTCAGCTTGGTCTCAATCTTGGCCTATAAAAATTGCAGAATCTCAACACAAAAGATTTCTTCTCCCACCCCCTCTATGCCTATTTAAAAAAAAAAAAAAGTGCTTATAAATTAAACATTCATAAAACTCTCAAAAATATGGAAACTAATCCCAAATGTTTTTCAAGGTCACATTGTTTGGAAAAAATTTTAAATAAGACTAAATTTGGTAATACTGACTTAATAAAAACTGCTTGCCTTCAGAATCGTCAGCACTATATATCTGCAGAAATACAACTCTTATTCTATCCAGTTTACTAATCAAGTAAGCTTATGTTATATTTATTAAATGTTTAAGAAAACAAAACTTAATCAATTTGATTTTAATCAAACTAAGTCAGTATTCTCTGACTTTATTTCAACAATAATTGCATTTTATAATATAGCTGCCTAGAAGTAGTTTCTAAAATCTTTTTGGTAAATTGAAACCTTAAAGTTATACTAAGTTTATTTATATTTATTGAATATCTACATTTCTAAAAAAGATAAAATATTAGTTTTAATTAATTAATTTAATTAATTTACTTAAAAGATTAATTACTAACCATAAGTTTAAATTTATCTACTTTTGCTTTCTTATTTTTTACAGAAATAATAGAGATATTTGGGTTTGTTAATAAACATGTTCTTTTTGCTACATTAAAAAAATTTTACTGTAATGAAATTATGAAATGATGTGTTCATAAATTTTTCAGTCTACTACAGGAAGCTGATTTATGACAGTTCATATTGTCTACTTCCTCTTTTTTTCCTATAAATTAAAGTTACATAGATATAAAAATTTTAATGATTATGTGTAGCTGAAACTACTAGGAATAATAAGATTGAAGGGGATAAAAAGACTCTACACAAAGTATTCAAAGAAAGTAGAATGTTTTTATTTAGGAATAAAGGAGGATAATATTCTCCTAAAATCATTATTTAGAGGTTTTTAAAAGCTTGTTCCAGAATGAGAAAGAGAAAAATGAAAGACAAAAACCTGAATGGATATAGAAAGTTATAAAGGGTTGGCAGAAAAGAAATAGGAGAGAAAAGAAAACAGGAGAGAATATCTCATATAGTCAAGCTGGCTAAGATTGAATGGATTTATTATAACATTTTTAAATGAGTTTTAATATTAACAGTGTGCCAGTGCAAAACTAGAGTTTGGGCTTCTTTTTTTTCTGTTAAAAGGACAAAGTTTTCTTGGAATATTTTCTTGGACTATTGGTCTGCTCATAAGAAGAGATTGCAAAAGATTTTTCTTTACCTTTTGAGTAATCTACCTAGGAAACAAAGATTCTGTGTTTTGTTGAATAATTTCCTGGGCTTTATATCATCTTTATCATGTTGTCTTCAACCAAATCATTTTGACCTCTCTCAATGTTAAAAGAGCTATTTTTAAAAATTATGTCACTACCTATATTCACTTTTAAAATATTTTATTATCACTTTGGTTAAATAGATAACTAAGTACCATTTCATAGTGAACAGTGATCCTGTTTAATCAAGTGTTCAAACTTTTTGACTTTTTGACAACTTCCCCAAATCAAATTTTAAATGAAGTCTTTTTGACCTTGAAATGAATTTGAGATTTCCCAGAGGGACCCTAAAAAATCTCAAAGGATTTGTTCCTCACCTTGTAGAAAGAAAGATGTCAAACTAATTAGGTTTAAATTTGATATGCTAAATTGCATAAGAGGCACTGTCAAATAAGTAGAGATTCTTAACTTTCCTAGGTTATATTTGTATGTGTACGCATTATTAATATAGGCATTTCAGAAATTATATGTAAAGCTCCTAGAAATTTGACAATGTCTTTGTTATCCATCATATGTCTTGATATAATTTTATCAGTCATGGTTCAGGTTATTATCGTAAAATGTTGTATGTGACAGACAACTAAGTTTCCTTTTCAACTGCATAATGAACTCTCATTAGATCTTTAACCACAGCCATTTTAAGTCTTTTGTCATTCACAGATAGTTCTTATTTTACTCTTATGCTTTTCTGAAAGCTCTTACAATCAGCTCCAGTCAAAGTACTTCATCTTCAACAAAAAAGACTGTCTCAGAGACTTATGGAAAGGACTATGACAGGTACTCTGAGTATAAGCTTCTGATGACATTGCCTAAATAGCTTTAAGATGATTCACTGGATGGAGTAAAGATTTCTACAACTAATGGAGAAGCTGATGAGTTTATAAAACCGCTAACCCAAGATCAAGCAGAATAAGAATTAATTATGTGGGACTGCATGAATTGGTGAGGAATTATTGTAATTTCTTTTATGACTTTTTCTTGGACTATTGCAGGTCCTTTAATGTTCTGTTTACTTCACATAAGGAACCCTTTCTTTTTTCTCTTAAGAGAAAATACACAGCCATTTAATAGATTATACCTCTGTAAATAAAAATAAAGCATTTATCTTTTTTCTCATTACTTGATCACTCCAGAAAACAGAAACTCTGGCAATATGGTTATTTGTATAAGTTCGAAATAAGCTAGATGATTTAATACAAAGTATTTATCATGTAACAGTGTGGATCACTCGGAAACTTCATTGGAACACCTATATATCCCATATTTTGCTCTAGGAAATAGCCATGACTATGACACTGCTATGACCATCCTCACTTCACCATCGAAAGACACTTCAAGTGGACTGAAAAAGCAAACAAAAACAGAAACAAACAAACAAAAAAAACCAACAACCTTGTTTTATAGTGTATTCCATATTCATCTTTATTTTTCTTTTGTTTTCGGAGAAATATAATTCATCAAATGCCTGTTTGCCCCTTATAAGGGCTCAGCTTTGGCAGTATCCCATCACCACTTGCACCACTGCCTCCAGAAATGAAACAAAACCGTTAAACTAGAGTGCACTATACTTAGGACTGGGAGATTGGTTCAGTGGGATATGGGACAAACAACACAGCTTTTTATTTGTGAAACTTATAGAAAAATTTCAGACGTTACAAATTAAGGGATCCAGAATATGGCAATGTGAAGAATCTTTCCCTGAATTCCCCTTATCTGCTTATAGACAGAGCCTCTCAAAAGAATTAAGCTGTTATAAATCCCTTCCCTAAGGGAGTTTTGTGGCCATGAAGAAGACAGAAAAAGACCACTCACACCTATATAAACAAACATTATTACAACAAACTTTTATCTCCCATTTCTTTCTCTAAGAATCCATTTATGTTTCCTAAAGAAATTAATTTGTTCCTCCCATAGAAGTATTTTCTCCCTCTTTTCCCTGTTTAAGTTAGGTATATGAGTCCTCAACTTTAACCATTTACCAAAGTGAAGAAAGGGAAACCTTGCCACCTCCACACCCCCCACAACTACAGTGCCTTTAGTTCAGGGCCAGCAGATTTAAAGATAGCAAATAAATGAGGCTGTCAGCTGAAAGGGACACAGGGACAAAGGAACAGAGAAGAAATGAAGAAAAGGCAAAAGGCTGATAGAAACAGAGCATTCTGGTTGATATCAAAACAAGATTATAGATTAACCATTACATAAATAAATACAGCAGGATAAGACTCAGTAAACTAAAATAAATTATTTATCTTACATAGAACATTGGAATGAGAATTTATTTTAGCCCAAACACTATTGAGGAAATAGAATTCTCATCTATTAAATAGATCATTTAATTAATTTGTATTTAATTCCTTTCAAAAGAGTAGAATGAGAAAATTCATCAGCATTCCTATCGTTCTTACATGATCCTCCATACAAATTAAAACTTTCTGATTTTATATTCAAACTAAATTTCATATGAAGATGAATATGACCTCTTGGGGAAAATTATCAACCTGGAAGATAGGCCAGTCTATGCGCAGGCCAAAAAGGAACTCTGGATGGTTCAATATGAAGAAATTCTAAGAACTTTTCCTCCAAAAGTTGATCCCCTCATTTGCTTTCCAAATTTTCTCTTAAACTCTCTTGGATCAAAGATCTATCCTCAGATTAAATGATGGTATAAATGTGAAAACCTCTATCTCAATGTTAGTCATATAGTACATCCTCAAGAAATGTCATTAAAAAATGACCCATATGTCCAAATAAATGCCCAAAACAGTATTTCAGAGTCACCATTTTATGACAGCTTCATAACCAATGTTGACTGTATAATCTCTTCTCCACTCCTTTAGGCATACAGAGAAGTCCAGAGTGTTCTCACTCCACTTATCCTGCCTCATTGACTCATAAAACTTAATCCATCAATAATCCTATATTTATCTTGTATTTTAATCTGTTGTTCTATACTGGCTTTTTCTTTCAGGCCATAAATTATGGTCAAGTCTGTCACGTACTCAACTGGTCCACATTTGGCCCTGTCTCATCTTTTTAATAACTATCCTATCTTTATAGTCCAGATCATTGTATTCTTTAAAGAACAGTCTGCATGCAGAATCCTTCTCTGAAAAAGACTCTATTCAAACATTTTAATTTGGCTTCACCTTTACAACTATAAAAAAAGAAAATGTGGCAACAAAGACCACCACTAACTTCTTAGTTATTAATTTTACCTAGATGCTGTTCAAAATATTATGTTCTTTTTTTAAATTTTTATTTAAAGACGACCACTTTCCTGAAACTCACATAGTTTCAGTAACACAAAACCTATAAGTTTTCTTCTCTTTCTGATGTTTCTTTCTCAGTCTGCTCTTCTTGCTCTGTTTTCTCCTTTAACCACCTATACTTTGATGTTCTTTATAGTTCTTTGGTTGACTACTTTCTCTTTTCAGTCCTTGTACTTTCCTTGATGATCTCAACCATCTTTACAGTTTGATTTCATCTATGTTCCCCAATGTTTCTCTCCAGTACTAACCATTCTCTTAACTACCTACTATAAAATATTTACAACTTCTTGACAGGAGCTCCATAGAAACTTCAAACTCAAGATGTTTCATACGGAATATTTATCTAAATATTCTCCTCTGCCAGAAATTTACATTATGTCTATTACCAAACAACTCCAAAGATTTGTCATTGCAAGTTATAAATATGTCTTGAATATGTCTCTTTCCCCCGATTTCCAACATTTTCCCATAACTTTTATCTTGAACAATTATGATGCCTTAAAAGTCATTCTTTCACTCCTCAATTTATCCTCCTCCCTGGCTTGCCTCTCTGTTACTCATCAGGAAAAATCTACAATTCTTAACTTAGTAAACTAATTCAGGCTTCTTCTAAGCTCCTACCATTGCCTCACTATTAATTTATTCATTCATTCATTCAAGTAATATTATAATTACTTAATATTTATTCTTTTTTAATTTTTTGATTCTTTAAAATATAATGATGAATAAAGCATAGTCAATGAAATTGTGAAATTTACAATCTAGTAGAGAGGAGAGACAAACAGAAGTTTTAAAAAGTGGTAGAGACTATGTGTTTGGGGTATCTATTCGTTACAGCAGGAGCATGAGAGAAAGAATAGGTTACTCTTCTGAGCCACATATATTAGGAAAAGATTCATAGACAGGTGATGCTACACTTGAATCTTTAAAAAGCAAGATGGTGAAGGATGGAGTTTTGGTTATAGTTATATAGTAAATAACATGTAGGAATAAAGTTTGTTTCGTTGTTATTTGGTGGTTATCTTTTCTACTAACTCTAGAAACCTGAGTTTCAGCCAGAAACCTGAAAGGTTTCAGCCAGAAACCTGAAAATGATACATAATTATCAGTGTTGTGTATTTTGTACTTATCTTTACAAGCAAGTTCTATAATTTGTAACCTCATAAGATAAAGAAAAATTGAGACGAATTGAATCCACTAAATAGCTAATTTAAGCATATTCATACTAAAGTTAATGCACGAAGTTCTGTTATTAACTTCCACTGGCTTCTGTATTACTCAACATATACTAAGCTATGCTGCAGTAACACATAAACCCCTCAATTCAAAGATATGGTAGGCTAAATGTTTCCAATGATATCTATATCCTAATCCCCAGAACCCATGCATATGTTGCCTTACATGCAAAATAGACTTGGCAGATTAAGAATTTTGTGATGGGAAAATGACACAGGACTATCTGGATGCGCCAGTGTAATCATAAGAGTTCTTATAATATGAAAGTAGGAAAGGGACGCCTGGGTGGCTCAGTGGTTGAGAACCTGCCTTTGGCTCAGCGCATGGTCCTGGAGTCCCAGGGTCAAGTCCCACATCAGGCTCCCTGTATGGAGCCTGCTTCTCCCTCGGCCTATGTCTCTGTCTCTGTCTCTCTCTCTGTCTCTCATGAATAAATAAATAAAATCTTTAAAAAAATGAAGGTAGGAGGGTCAGAGTCAAAGAAGGAAATGTGAGGCTGGAAGCAGAGAACAAAGGAAGAGAAAAATAAAAAAGAGACAGAGACAGAGATTGAAGATGCTATGCTGACAGCTTTGAAGATGGAGGAAGGGACCACAAAGCCAAGAGTGTAGTATCCTCTAGATCCTGGAAAAGGGAAGGATATGGATCCTTCCCAAAATCAGCTAGTAAGGATGCAACCTTAACAAAACATTGATTTGTAGGACTTCTGACCTCTAGAAGTATAAGATAATAAATTGCATTGCTTTAAGCCCCTTAATATGAGTAATCTGCTACAACAGCAATAGAAAATTAAGATAAAGGGTTTTAACATGGAAAAAAAAAAGTTATCCGTTTAGACATAGTGTATGTCCATCACTGCACTATGCCAGGGCTTTCCTTTATATAGTCAGTCAAGGACTCAAGTTGACAGAGACTCCACCATTTGAAAATCACTGGTTGCTGCAGCAGAAGGAAAAGGGTACATGAAGATTTCAGACCCACTCTTCTATACTTTTTTTTTAAAAAAATATTTTATTTATTTATTCATGGGAGACAGAGGGAGAGAGAGAGGCAGAGACACAGGGAGAGGGAGAAGCAGGCTTCATGCAGGGAGCCTGATGTGGGACTCGATCCTGGGTCTCCAGGATCCCGCCCTGGGCTGAAGGTGGCGCTAAACTGCTGAGCCACCAGGGCTGCCCTCTTCTGTACTTTGACTTAGAATATGACACATATCACTTCAGATTAATGATCCTTCAGCCAGAGAGTCACATGATCTTGCAAATGGAAAAATTTCTATAAATCCTACCCTTCCATGAGCTTAGAGGGAAATAACTGGATATTGATAGATATTGATGAGGATTAGTAATGTCTGCCTCCACCTTATATTAGGGGGTTGATGAAAAAAACCTTGATCAGGTAAGGTGAAGAGAAATATTTCTGACCTGGCCTGGTCTAGATTCTATTCTTTCATAATGTAGAGTTTGCTCCATTCTTCTGTGACAGTTTTTGTTGGGATGACCAGCTCCTAATATTATCAGAACCTATACAGTTAATTACAGATAATTCTCAATATCTGAAACTGTTCACACCTAAATGTCATATAAAAAAAAAAACTCTATATTAACTCTTTCTGTAGTTCTAGCTTTTGCAAAGCTATGCGAAATTCAGAATTTAAGAAATTATCTCTCCAATATTGTGTGAAATAGCAGCTGCAAGTGCAAATCATGCTGGTTTAGCATCTCTCTATTTTTCAGCATTGTTATCTGTACTTTATTCAACCCACACTGGAGCAGAACAAAAGATATAATCTACTTTTTCTTTTACTAGAGAAGAACAGCTCACAGGTAAAATGAAACCTGAAGTCAGAGCCCCAATACACTATTGAATACCCTACATTTTCACTAATGCTGCTAGAGTACTCTAGAACTAAATGCTTAACCATTTTATGCAAAGTTTATGTAATTTTTTTGTGTATGTTACAATGATCTCATTTGTTACATATGTTATTGTATATGTAATTAAATGTTGTAGGTAAGAAAAATTAAGGTTAAAGATGTATATATGAAAGGGAGACAACATTAAGACAATTGAACTACTCCAGCTGTGCCAGGCAGACTTCTAAGAAGTTCCCCAATGATCCCTGCCTCTTATATAATTTATGCTCTTGTGTGAATTCTTTGAGTATGGGCTGGACCTAGTCATCTGCTCTAATGAATAGAATATAGCAAAGGTGGTCAGATGTCACCTAAGTGATTAAGTTGCAGATTATCTCTTTGACAAACTAAGCTCCCATGTTGAAGAGGCCCATGTGTCGAGGAATTGAGGCTGACCTCTGGCCAACAGTCAGTGAGGAAATGAAGCCATCTTCCCAAGACCTTGCAAGCAATTAAACTCTGCTATCAACCATATGAATATGCTTGGAAGTTGATCCTTCCTCAGTTGAGCCTCAAGATTAGACCACAGTCTCCAGATGATACCATAATAGTAGCTTATGGGGTATGCTGAGCAGAAGACCTAGTTAAGTTTTTCCTGATTTCTGACCCACAGAAACTAAAATACTAAATATGTGTTGCTTAAAGCCATTAAGTTTTGGGTAATTTGTTGTACATTTTGTGCATATTGTAACATTGTATTTATTAGATAGCTATTATTCCAAGGTTTTTCTTTTTCATCTCAAGCATCAAATGCAACTACAAATTCAGCACACTAACAAGCTTTTCCATTGCATAAGAGAATAACTCCACATAAATCACAATTTTTGCAATTCAATAGCTTAGTCTTGACAAAATCTTTAACCATACATATAATACTGAACAAAACAATTCTAGGCAACATTGTTTACTATGCTATTATATGAAGTTATCTGATAAGGATTGAATAGTTTATCAATAATTAGGTATTTGGGCTTTTACATAATGTGGGAATAGAGTTCACATCAACTCTAACACATAGGGGGTTTAGTAGCTCTATAAAGTTGGAAAAAATATAAACCCTAGCCTCAGTTTTCTCACATCTAAAATAGAAGTCTGAAACAAAACATCCTGTATGAATCTGCTGATGCTGCATACAAACTGCTCTAAACTTAATGGCTGAAGACAAAAAACACCTATTCCTTTCTTTAAACTAGTGGGTTGGCTGATATCAGCTAGCCCCATTCATGCATCTATTATCACCTGACCAGTCAGTGTGTTTAGCTGATCTTGATGACATGGCTCTCCTTTGTTTGATTCCTCTTACATCACTTCTGCAGGATAGCCAGGGCATATTCCAATGGCAGTGTCAGGGGTCCACAAATGGAGGCAGAAATGCAGAAGTGTGTTTCAAGCCTCTGCTTTCATCAAGTCAGCTATAAGTCCATTGGCCAAAATAAGTTACCCAGCCAAGTTAGGATCAGGGTGGGAGGTTGCTTCCAAAAGTCATTAAATAATTTTCCATAGAAAATTGGAGCCACTAATACAATCAATTTATCATAATCCCTATGGCTCTTTTTCAGCATGTAATTTGTTCAGTGTAGAGTTGTTTTTCTTTTTAAGAGGCCTCCAGGACAGACTACTGGGAAATATACCAAGGTGAAGAGGGAATATGGAAGGAAGAAAACCAGCTATGTCTTCATTGATAATAAGGCTCTGTGTAATTGGATACGAATAGCCTACACCTGAAAAAAAAGATTACCTGTATTTTAATGCAAAGTTGGTGCCATGCAACTAATTGATCTTTCATTCAGTTGCCTCTTAATATTTTCTGTCAAAGTTTTCCAAAACAATATAATAACAAGGTAAGAAAAATTAAAGAGATAGCCATGTTCATTGAATGCATGATTACATACATTAACTTGCACTCTTTATTCCCATTCACAGAAGAAAAAGAGCAAAGAAAAAAAATAAAAAGAAGGGGAGAGCAATCTACTATTTTTTAAAGAAAAGGGGCTTTATTTTTGTACATTTCCTTCAATGCTCATCAGAGTCTCCTTATAATATCAAAGCATCTTTTCCTATAGATAGTTGTACTGATGAATACAAGGAGTAATTTGGATCAAGTAAGTTGTATTGTGATATAATTCTCAGGAATTGTTCTATAAACCATAACTAGGTAACAGAATTTTTTTCTTATTGATATCTTCTTTTAGGACCAGAGAAGGAATTCTTAAAGTTAGGCTTTATTATGCTCATGGACAGTCTTAAAATTCAAGGTTATAAGTCATAATCTTGGGCACTGGTTAAATCATCCAGTAATAAAAATATATTTCTTCCTTTTTTGAAGGATAACCCTGAGAACTAAGTACGGTGGAAGACAAAGCTATGCAAGCACATATAAATCACAGTTATGTTTTAATAACAGGTGTAATACCTCTGATTCCAAACCCTCCCTCTTTTCCTCTCAAGTAGATCCCAGGACTTTGAACAAACACACTGAGAATGGTGTTTATACCTTTACCTACATGAATGGTTTAAGGCAATATTCAACTTTATAATTCTAATTTTCTAAGAATTCTTCAATTGTGTTAATAGCTGGGACCAATTGTACTGATGCATGAAAAGTTAACTGACATCAATCAATGACTATGCCAAGATGAGAAATCTGGGGGAAAAAAAAGGAAATCTGGTAGTTTGACTTCCAAAACATTTAGTTAATTAATATATCTAGGGTAGGGGTTGGGAGTGGGGGTTCATACTAATGTGGACCTTTGCATGTTTAAAATTTCTTGAAGATTTATATTTTATCTTACATGAATCATTTGAATTTTATGTTCTCTTTCATAACATGGCCCTATTAAGGTAGCATAAAAGTATTTGAAATTGTTTTGCCAGCTAAATTACTCACCTTCTTTCATTCCAAATCGCATGTAAATTGGCCTAATGTGAAGCTGCAGGCTGTTCCTGTGGTTTCAGTAACCCATGTCCCACTGCTTTGTATCCCAGTTTGGGAAACATGACTAAATCATTCCGTTCTATGTTATCTTTACAGTCAAAGTTTCATTTTCTTTGAGTTAAAATAAAATCCTAACATAATTTCATATGAACCAGGAATTACTGACTTCAAAGTTATTATAACTATCTTGCTTACCTCCTCTGTTAGAACTCAGTCCTTGGGCACCTGGGTGGCTCAGTTGGTTAAACATCTGACTTCTGCACAGGCTATGATCTCAGGGTCCTGGAGATGAGTTCTGCATTGGCTTCCCACTTAGCAGGGAGTCTGCTTCTGCCCTCCCGCCCCAAATAAATAAATAAAATCTTTTAAAAAATATTCTTATTTGAAAAATTACATGAGGTTAGTTTCAATTCCTCTTGAGATTTCACCTGAATAGCACAAGTGACACAATTTTACGTTCCAATTCACTATCCGGTGAATTGTTTTGCACTATTGTTAAACTCATTGAGCCTACATTTATGAAATAGGACCAAAAAAGGAGGTAAAAAAGCAGGTAACTTTTCACACAAATCAAAAAAAAATGGGAAGATGATTTGCAGCTATATTCAGAATTTGCCTATTAGTTCTGGAGGTCTTTCACACACTCTCAAATCCCTGGGACAACACAATACTATTAAAATGTCATGTTACATAGACATTTATTACCTTTTATACTATTATATAAGCCCATCATTTCAGAAAGTTCTTCCCAAATAGTTCAGGCTGATACCAGGTTTCTATAACTATCGTTTAAGCCATCAAACCAGAATATGCTTCTTTGCTCCTAATTTAATTTTAATTTATGTCTGGTGGGAAGTCCATCATCCAAATCCTCCCCTGTGCAGTTTTCAAAGATTGAATGTTAATTGGTGGGGTCAGAGGCAGCAGTGGCCAGGCAGCAGGGATCACATGTTACAGATCTTGGTGGTGGGAAAGGAAATAAAAGAGAGGAGTAAACTAAAGAGAAGAAAAAATTTTTTTGTTTAGACTTTATACCTTATTTATAAAATTAAAGAGTAAAATGTATTTTCAGCTTAGCTCTTAATTTAAAGGAAAGAAGAAACCTAAAAGAAGCCCCCTGCTGGCCACTCTAATTTCTACCCTATTTGGATTTGTTTTTTGTTCTTGTTTTAATTTATGGAAGAGTAGTTGACATGCAATGTGACATTAGTTTCAGGTGTACAACACAGTGATTCAACAACTATACACATTATGCCATGCTCATCACAAGTGTGGCTACCATCTGTCAGCATGCAACACTATTATAGTACCGTTGACTATATTCCTTATGCTGTGCCTTTCATTCCTGTGACTTATTCATTTCATATCTGAAAGCCTGTTAGCTCTCTACCCTTTTTGCCTCTTAAAAAAAAAAAAAAAAAGAATAAAGGGAGAAAAATCTCTCTACTTACCTATATTTAAGACTTAATTTAGCTTTCTATCATTATTTTTGATGTATTTTATCTCCCTTTAATTGGATTAAATGCACACATACCAAAAATAAATTCCTAAAGGCAAATTGATAACTTATCTTTCTCTAATTGTAAGAAAAAAATTAGTCTTTTAAAAAATGTATATCTCATTTTAAAGTTGCATTTAAAATGATGTCACTAGTAGATTTATTTTTGTTATTTGTATCTTATCAGAGCAAAAGGTTTTTGTTGTTTATTTCAAACTCATGGAGATCTTTACAAATAAAAGAAAAAATCAGAGTTTTATTCAAAATTATTTATAATAGCTCTTTTTGGTCTTCTAGAATATTAAGGATAGTATGCATAGCAAAAGTCCTAAGGCTATATTTGTTTCACTCTGTAACTGGAATCCATGATGAAATCATTCCATAGTCTTATTCTTTAGAAAATAGAACTACTTAGGGCAGCCTGACCCAAGTAGCAAAAGAATGTAAATAAAAATGATTGAGTATTTCTCTCTTAACATAAAACAAATATTTTACCACATTGCATACTATAATGACCTCTCTTACATCCAACACCAAAATATTAACATCTATCATATACAATTAAATAGTCAAAGCCCATTTTTCAGAGCAGCAATAGAAATGACATCACTTACATTTAGTTATATTTTCCAAAGGAAGCATGATTAATGAAACAGAAGTATTCTCATAGAGAGCTTTGTGCCCTGTGACAGTGACAGTCAGTGATTTTAGAATAAACTACACAGAACATTTATCTGCATTTTGCTCCAGTATCTGCTGAGTAGAACATTTGAGCAAGTATGAAAAGTGCAGAAAGACCGATGGTTTCTTTGGTATTGACTTGGCCTTTGTCCAGACTTTCTCTTACATGACTGACCCCTTCCTATCCCTGCTGTCACTGACTCTTAGGAAGTGTATATTGGGCCATTTGACATCCTCTCTCTGTTAGACCAGGGACAATTCGGTTACTCACAGGCAGGTTCATGAGTCAATTTTAGGAACGTTACTATTCTACATAATACCCCTGACCTCCCAGGTTGCCAGGACACACTAAACTTTTCCTGAGACAAGGTCCAGTCAACAACTTTATGGCAGTCCTTCCAAACGAAACTTTGCCTAATACCTACAAGTCAGTCATGAGACAGTCAGGGGTTTGGAAATGTATCACTTGACTAGATTTCCAGGTTGATAACAAGATGATAAGCCACTGTGTCATCCAGGAGGTTCCAAAGTCCAGATTACATTCACAGGCAACTTTCTGCAGCTCCCCTTCCTGGGTCCTCAAGTTCTCCCCTCCAAAACCAAAGCCCAGTAGGGGGCACCTTCCCAAAGCTAAACCTAAGAAACCATAGCCTGCCCAGCTTAAAGCAAAATGAAAAGGTAAGGTTCTCTAGGAGCCATGAGACAGGTAGAAAAGTCCCTGCAGCTGGCTCACACTGTTATAGAAAGTGCCTCATGGACGTGTGAAAAGGACATCAAGGAAGAATGTGAAAGTCAAGCTAGAATCTGCAAGCCAAATCAGAGAGGATTTGTTTGGGTTTGCAGTTTAGATAAAGAATAATGATTTTTCTATCCTTTCTGTTGTTTTGTTCATTTGTTTGTGAAAACAGAAGTTCTGTCTCTGGGCTGACTGCACCCCTGCTCTTTAAACTGCTGGATGGTAAGTGCAACCTTCCATTGCAGAGATGCTCCTGATGGGGGCAATATTGAACCTGGTCAGGGAATGGCTTTCTTCCTCCTGGCGGTGGCTTCCCCGTGCATGACACCATGGCCTTCATGGATATGACTTCACTGTCCTTAAAAGGAAAAATGCCAGCACAGTTGAGAGTTGAACTGAGCCAGTAAAGTAGCCCCTGAGACATACTGGGTACGTCTTTAAAGTTCCTGTTTACTTTCCTGAGGAGAGATTACGAGAAGGAAATAAGATCACATTTTTAAGTGTTTTCATGATGCATGTTATCACTGAAACCAAGTACTATTCTAAATCAAACAACCTTAAAGTGATGCACAATTTGAATATCTATTTAATTAATCGAAATATTCCTTAATAAATAGTAAAACACATTCCATGTGTGTTTGAGGGGGTATGTAGACGGTATATACTTACAAATATTTAAATACAGGCATTATATTTGGCAGAGAAAATTGTAAACTTCTCAGAGGTCTTTATTATGCTAGAAAGTTTGGGGGGAGAAATAGGATTTTAATAAAACAGCTTTACTTAATCATAAAAGGGCAAATAAGATGATTTTTTAAACTCTGAAGGAAAAACAGGTAAACTATAAACTGCAAATACCTTCTTCATTTCAGACCTTCATCTTATGACAATATTGCCTGCCTTAGTAACTGTGTAATATTAAAAGGAAATGGCATAAAACATGGGAAAAATTTTATATTTCCATATATACATATATATGTAAATCTATAGAGACTCTAATAAACTTGTGTCAATATCAGTGTTTTAATACTGATTATAATAGCTCAAGAGTGTATATTAATAGAAAACAATATTGGTTTACTAAATCTGTATCTACATATAGGTATAAATGCAAAACTTATATACATACACATATCACATACACATAAGTAAAGAGAATACCATGTGATAAGTAAGGCAGAGATTAAAATTATACCAAGGAACACCAAAGATTGCCAGTGAACCACCAGGAACTAGGAAGCTGCAAGGAAGGATTCCACTACAGTTCACCGAAGGAGCATGGCCCTGTCCACACCTTGTTTTCAGACTTCTAGCCTCCAGACCCCTGAGATAATACATTTTTGTTGTTTGAAGTCACTCAGTTTATGGCACTTTGTTTTGCTGGCCATAGGAAACTAATACAGATGCTGTTGAGAAAACCTTTAGTTTTCGCTCAGCATATTTTCTTAAAATGCTCTTGCCCATAGCTTTTCAACATACCATATTATTTCAGGAGACCCTACACACAATTTCCAGGACTATCTCACTGTTTCTCACATTCTCATGTTCCTTGTTAGAGTCTCTCTGGCTCATATATACAACTTGAACCTCTCTAAAGCTCCATGGGCCAACCTAATGGCCATCTTTCCCTGAAGTACACCGAACTCAATAATATTCAGAAGCTTTATCTACCCTTTCAGAGTTACCCATCTATCCTTTCAGAGTTAACCATTCTTTCATCCATGTTCCTAAGATTAATATTCCCTGGGACGTCTGCAATGAGGTTTGTACCACTCTTGTTTTTATAATATCCTTAAAAATAAGAAATACATCTTAGTAAATCCTTGTCCTAAAGATAAGTTGGAAAAGTCTTGAATACTTCATTTTGGCATGATTTCCCTTCCCTTCTTCCATTGTTGTCATTGCCTGGCAGTCAAGTATGACATCTCTTCCACCCCAGGATTACTTCCTAAGTGATCTCAGTATGAGAATGAGCCTTTCTTCCTCTCTCTTTGGCCCCAGGTGAAGGGCAGGAAACCACTTAGACGAAGATGCCCATGGGAAGGCTACAGATCAGACTACCATGAGGAAACAAGAACAAAGCAGGAAGTATCTGTTGTGGAGCCCACTAGGAAGGGATCCACTTCTGTTCAACATCGCAAATTCCTTTCTTTTGCAGTTTTAAGCTAAATTTTATCTTGCTTAGAACAACTTTAACAATGTAATAAAGTTCTGAGCTTTCAAGAAAAAAATCTTATTGTATTTATTTATTTATTTTTGATTTTTCAAGTGAACTCTTTTTTCCACAAATGGATAGAGGGAAATCAATGACCAATTTTCAATTTGGGTAGTGCCAATCATGACAATTTTTAAAAACTAGAATATTGGGATATAATCCAACTCTCTATTATGAGAACTTCCCAAAACAGCTAAAATTAAAAAAAAAATTCTATATTGTAGTATCCAGAAAATACCATTTTATGTGAGAACAGAAATGTTCTTTTTTAGTCATGCACATCAGGATAATTGATAACTCCAGGGTCTAAATATGAATTTTACAAAGGAAAAGAACAGATTATTAAACTACTATTGAAACATTTTTAGTTACTGATACTTCTCATCATCACTAGAATACCAAAATTGTACTGCATTAAAGTTATGAGACCTATCTTTACCCATTTGATATGTATCTGAGTATTGTATAGTATGCCATTCCTTCTGGTGTGGGCCCCCTTCCTGATTCAGAGCTGGCTATGTGTACTCATATGATGAAAAGGGCTAGGGATCTGTCTAGAGCTTCTTCACAAGGCACTAATCTCACTCATGACCTAAGCATCTCTCAAAGACTCATTTCCTAATACTATCACCTTTGGGGGTTAGGATTTCAACCTATGACTTTGGAGGGGTAGGGGGACACACAAATATTCAGAGCATAGCTATCATAAAAGAAGCTATAAATAGATAGAAATATATGTTGTAGTGAAGCCACAGTGTTAAACAAATGTAATTTTTTTCTCAAATTATTTTATAGATTAAATACAACTCCAGCAAAAATGTTCTAATTATTTTAATTTGACAAGCTAATTTTTTTAATTATACAGGTGAGAATTGCCAAAATATTTTTAAATAAGAGTAATGGGGAGAGGACATTGTTCAGAAATACTTAAAGGATAGAATAATTAAAATAGTGTGCTGGAGTGGATAGACAAATCAATATAGGGAAAAAGCTCAACAAAAATTCAAATATTTATAAAATTATAGTAAATAGTATAAACTTGGAATGCAAATTATTGGGGAAATGTTGGGTTATTATTAAATAAATTGTGCTATGAAAATGGTTCAATATTTTGTGGTAAAACTTATAGTAATATACATTCCAGCTGAATCAAATGGATCAATATAGAAAAATGAAAACATGGGAAAATAGAAGAAAATATGCCCAGCTATTTATGTAACATGATTAAAGAAACTAAGTATTAATCCAAAGCAAGAACCTGCAAAGCACTGCTTCACAGTGGGGGTTATTAACCACTTCATTTAGAATCAGCTGGGTTACTTGCAAAAACAGTTGCTAGGGTTACCCCAGAGAATTAATGAATAATATACCCTGACCCATAGGGCCCAGGAATCTGTGTTTTAATGAACACACTGGGACATTCTGATGCATTTAAATTCAAGAACCACTTCCAGGCAGAATAAGATGTATAGAAAGATTTACTACACAGATATATATATTTCTATATATTTTCACAGATATATTTCTATAAAATACATAAAATCAAGAGTCAAAAGAAAACCTGGCAAAACAAAACAAAACAAAACAAAAACAAAAACAAATTACAGTTTTACATACATAACAAAGAGTTGAAAAATAATAAATTAACAAAAGAAAAACAAATTAGTGAAAAAAAACAGACTTTCTCAAAGGAAAAGTGGGTAAAGAATGGGAATAGGGAATTCACAAATAGAAGAAAAGAATAAATATGCAGATACAAAAAAAATAGTCAATTCTCACTTGCAAAATAAAACCAGATGCAGATTCCTTTACAAATTGAGAAAGATGTTTTTAAGTGTAATGGCTAGTGTTGGCAAATGAACTTGTCCCTCTCAAATATCATGTGAGAGTTTCATGTGATTCCTTTTTGCTGGAGAGCTATTCAGCAAAATGAATCAAGTGTCTAACAATTATTAATATCTTCTGACCTAGTAATTTCTCTCTTTGAAAATTATCCTGAAGAAATAAACAGACCTGCAACAAATATTTATGTACAAGGATGAACAAATAAAAGCAAGGCTTAATGAACTCTTATGTACAACAATGAGAAATGAAACAACAAAAATCTCTCAAAGAGAAGTTTTTCATAAATTATTTAATTTGGATATGTTCATGATATAATTTTAGATGGAAAATGTCAGGGTACATGATATTTCTCAGCTATATGATTCCAGGTGTTTTTTGGTTTGTTTTTGTTTGTTTTTAATTTTTTTTTTTTTAAGTAGGCTCCATGCCCAGTGTGGAGCCCAACACAAGGCTTGAACTCATGACCCTGAGATCAAGACCCAAGCTGAGATTAAGAATCCAACACTCAACCACTAAGCCACCCAGGTGCCCCGATTCCAAGTTTGTATATATATATATTTTTTGAAAAGGTGGCTGGGTGGCTCAGTCAGTTGGGTGACTCTTTATTTCAGCTCAGGTTATGATCTCAGGGCCTTGGGATCAAGTCCAATATCAGGCTCTGCACTCAGGAATCTGCTTGAGAATTCTCTTTCCCTTGCACTCTTCCCCTCCTCCAGCTGGCGTTCTCTCTCTCTTTCTCTTTCTCTCTCTCTCTTTCAAATAAATAAATCCTAAAAAATAAACAAATAAATCTTTAAAAAAGAAATGAAAAGGTATTAGGAAAAATGTGACTCTCAGGGAATTTTAATAGCATACAATTGTTTCCATTTTATTAATTCTTTTCTTCATTTTCCCAGTTTTCTGCAAAGGAAATATATTATTTTGTTGACTAAAACAAACAAACAAAACGAAACAAAAAAAAAAAAACAAGAAAGAAGTAGCTTACCTATTTCTTCAAACAATGCCAGCATGCCATAAAAAAATTTTTAAGCTTTCATTTAGAAGTATATTCTGGACTGTTTAAGCCATAAGCACACACATGCATAAAAATAGCCTTTCTGAAAAAATAATTACTGCCTTTGGGGGAGTAAAATTCAGATTGTGTTATGGACTGAACTAAAAAAATCAATATATTGAAATCCTAACCCCCAATATAACTGTATTTGGAGATAAGTCCTGTAGGAGGAAATTAAAGTTAACTGGGGTCATAAGAGAGGGGACTTGATTCACTAGGACTCGTGGGAGAGTCAAAAGAGGGAGAGTCCTCTTTCTCTGTTTACATACCAAGGGACCATGTGAACATGGTAACCAGGTGGTCTCCTACAAGCTGAAGAAGAGGCCTTCGAATGAAACTTGTTTTTTGTTTTTTTTTGTTTTTGTTTTTGTTTTTTTTAAGATTTTATTTATTTATTCATGAGAGACACACAGAAAAAGGCAGAGGCACAGGCAGAAGAAGAAGCATGCTCCCTACAGGGAGCCCAATGTGGAACTCGATCCCAGGACCCTGGGATGAAACCTGTGTTGCCAGCACTTTGATCTTAGATTTCCCAGCTTTCAGATCAGTGAGAAATAAGCCTCTGTAGTTTAAGCTACCCAGCCTGTGCTATTTTATTGTGGCAGCCTGAGCTAACACAAGAAGTTTTATCAATCTTATCATCCTACTTGGTTTTCAACGCATCTGTCAGTTTGTAAGATTCAAATCTACTTAACAAGGAGCATGGTATAGCACTTTGATGGATAATAAGAGAAATATGCTTTTTGAAAAAAAGGACTTACAGGGGCACCTGGGTGACTCAGCCAGTCAAGTAGCTGACTCTTGATTTCAGTCCAGGTCTTGATCTCAGGGTCATGAATTCAAGCCCTGCATTGGGCTTTGAACTGGGCGCGAACCCTACTTAAGGGAACAAAACAAATTTAAAAAAGAAAGAAGAAAGAAAGACCACTTTCTTGAGAGAATCATCTTACAAAGGAAGAGACTACTCAGAAGGGAACACCATCCATCATTTGGATATGTTCTATTTACTTATTAAACAGTCTGGTTCCATTTTATATGGGAACAGATTAAAAGAGGTTCAAAGTCACTGACTGCTGGTTTTTAAACCTTTCTTTAATGGCTTCACTGATTCGCCAGTGATGAATCTTTGGATATTGATTATTAAATTTAGAATTGATCTCAAATACATGTTAACAATCCTGTGTTTTAGCTTGCACTGGAGTAGGTAGAGAAATGAAGATGATTTCAACCAGGCAAGTGTTAGTTTTTTGTTTTTTTTTTAAGATTTTATTTATCTATTCATGATAGATACAGAGAGAGATAAAAACATAGGCAGAGGCAGAGGCAGTGGGACTCGATCCCAGGACCCCGGGATCACAACCTGAGCCAAAGGCAGACCCTCAACCACTGAGCCCTGCAAGTGTTGGATTTAAGCTGTCTTGTAAAATCATAAGCCCAAGAAGAAACATCTTAATGTTTAGGATTTCTGTTTTTAACTTATATTTTTATTTTATTTTACAAAAAAAAGAGAGACTCTATTATTTCTCATATATTCTATTTCATGTGAGAATAAATAAACTTATTGAGCCTATTCACTTCTTAGGAGAAACATCAAGCACTTTTCAAAAGGTGGATGCCTCTCTCACCTCTCTCACCAAAGGTGGAACCCTCATCTCACCTCTCCAGTCACTTTTTTTTCAGTGATTTATTGGAAATGAAGTCTAGATCCATAGTTAAACATATGCACACAGAGATACACATATACGTGTTATTGTAATATTAGTATGGATTTATATTACATATATGTGCATGTGTGTACATGTAATATAAATTGTGTGTGTGTGTGCGTGTGTGTGGTTTTTGTTTGCTTGGTTTAGGGCCCAAATATCTATTTACTTTTCAAAAAACATTAGGAAGTATTTATTTTTGGAAAGGCATGTGGAACAACACACCGCAATTTGGGCTGGCCAAATTTTGAAGTAGCCAATAGCCATATATGGAAAGTGGCTACCCTATTAGCTCAGATCAACATAAAAGACCAATGCATGTTTACTGTACTATACTTGCAATTTTCTGTACGTTTTTAAGTTTTCAAAGTAAGAAGTTGGAGGGAAAAGACATA